>NW_016815255.1:64273-127622 GCF_001698545.2 Rhinopithecus bieti
TTTTCTACACATTGCTTTAGATGTGTCCCAGAGATTGTGGTATGTTGTGTCTTTCTTCTCATTGGTTTCAAAGAACATCTTTATTTCTGCCTTCATTTCGTTATGTACCCAGTAGTCATTCAGGAGCAAGTCGTTCAGTTTCCATGTAGTTGAGTGGTTTTGATTGAGTTTCTTAGTCCTGAGTTCTAGTTTGCACTGTGGTCTGAGAGACAGTTTGTTATAATTTCTGTTCTTGTACATTTGCTGAGGAGTGCTTTACTTCCAACTATGTGATCAATTTTGGAATACGTGCAATGTGGTGCTGAGAAGAATGTATATTCTGTTGATTTGGGGTATACATCAGGTATAACTCCCAATGAGATCACTTGGACTTGGGAAGGGGAACATCACACACCGGGGCCTATCACGGAGAAGGGGGAGGGGGGAGGGATTGCATTGGGAGTTATACCTGATATAAATGACGAATTGATGGGTGCTGACGAGTTGATGGGTGCAGCACACCAACATGGTACAAGTATACATATGTAACAAACCTGCACGTTATGCACATGTACCCTAGAACTTAAAGTATAATTAAAAAAAGAGAAGAAAAGAAGAAATATTCTCTAAGTGATATCAATTTTTACTGACCTTTCAGAATTTTGAAAGAATTACTTCTCCTGAAGCTCTGTAATTTTATTTGTAATGTTATTATTGGCATAGAGTGAGTAAGAATTTGTCTTCCTTTTTATCAGAACATAAATGAAATAATTTTGCATTGAGGTGTCATATTTGAGAATAAATGCCATTACTTTCATTTAAGCCAGAATTATACTTCATATGCAGGACCTTTGTTTATAAAGCCCTCCCAAGAAACTTATCAGGTACAATTGTATGGCTCATAGAGTCTCCGCCTTAGAGATGGTAAGAGAAATTCCTTCTTGGCAGGCCAGAAACTTTAGCTGGGTATGGGGACCTTGAAAAGATAATATACTCAAATTTATAGATATTGCAGGCAAAACTGATGCATATGAATTTCTTGAGTTTTTTTTCCTAGACTTGGCAGAGAGAGTGAGAGAGCGAGAGAGAGAAAGAGAGAGAGAGACAGAGAGAGAGAGAGAGAGAGATCTCTAGATCTCTAGAGTGCTGGAGACTATTGTAAATAGCATCCTAGATTCGTAATGAAATCTCTAGATAGAAGATAATTTTCTGCACTTGGAAATTGCATGTCAACCTGTGGCTCTAGATTTGCTGAACATATCACAGGGAAGTTTATGTGTGTTAACAAATTTTACAACACTTGTGTCAATAAAGCAAGCTGGAAAACTATCTAGCATTTTTGTGATCAATATTAATCTTTGAAGATCATTTTTATAATCACAGGAGAAAAAAGAGCTAACATTTGCAAATAGGCAGAAAGATAATTACATATATTTTAAATGTTCTACTGGAGAATTATCTAATAGGCCTACCTAAAGGTTGTCTAGTTCTTCAGGATTATGTATGTTAGTTTAACTTACTTCTCTTCATTAGGATATTTATACCTCTGTAAGGCTAGTTAACTTATAGAAAAAATAATGATGCATACATCGTCTAATAGATAATAATGCAAATAATTTTTTGCAGAAGGAATGTAAATGTTTACAGAAAAGTTTACAGTGTAAAGTGTACAGTGTATTGCCCTAGAGAGCATTAACCAGTTTTGTATGTAATGTAGCAATTTTATCCCAGGCATCTTTCTTTTAATGGCTCTAAATTCGTGTCTCTCCTTTGAACAAGATTTGCCATCTTGCTCAGTTCCTCAATAAAAACCAACAAGGTTTTAAAATAATAGGTGATTATTAACTATATTCACCACACTGTGCAATATATCTAAAATAACAACAACAACAACAATAAACTCATTCCTCCTGCCTGAGACTTTGTGCCCTTTGACCATCAGCTCTCCAGTCCCCCAATTTCCATAGTCTCTGGTGACTAACCACTGTTCTATTCTCTAGTCATAAATCATAACATCATTTTGTACCCCATAAATATATCCAATTATACTTTAGCAATTTACAATTACACAAAAGAGAACACTGAAAGAAGCCAACAAAGTAGAAAACTGAATACTCTACTGCATTTTGCCACAACTGGTTCTAACCATCTGAAGCTGTGAAATGACCACAAAGTTTGAGTACCCCTCTTGCGGAAACTTCTACCTTAACTGAACCCAGTTGAAGACTCTTTTCTGATGCACGTACAATGGAGTGATTTTAACCAACAGTGTACTTTTTTTTTTTTTTTTGAGATGGAGTCTCGTTCTGTCGCCAGGCTGGAGTGCAGTGGTGTGATGTTGGCTCACTGCATCTCTGCCTCCTGGGTTCAAGTGATTCTCCTGCCTCACCCTCCTGAGTGGCTGGGACTATAGGAGCATGCCACCACATCCAGCTAATTTTTGTATTTTTAGTAGAGATGGAGTTTCACCATGTTGACCGTTGCCAGGATGGTCTCGATCTCTTGACCTCGTGATCTGCCTGCCTTGGCCTCCCAAAGTGCTGGGATTACAGGTATTTGCCATCGCGTCTAGCCAACAGTGGACATATTTATGGACTCTTATCTTTCATACGGAATGCACACTTTGCTTTTTTAATTAACATTAAGCCCATGGATCCCCACCCATTTCTGGCATATACCCACTCTTGTGATATCTTTTTCTAAATGATCTACTTAAAAATTTTCTTTACTCAAGTGTATATCCTGTTTCTTTGCCTAACAAGTAAGTAAACTCAGATTTTCTTTTCTTTTCTTTCTTTTCTTTTTCCTTCTTTTCTTTTCTTTCTTTCTTTTTTTTTTTGAAACCGAGTCTCGCTCTGTCACCCAGGCTGGAGTGCAGTGGCACAATTTTGACTCACTGCAACCTCCATCTCCCAGGTTCAAGCAATTCTTCTGCCTCAGCCTCCTGAGTAGAGTAGCTGGGACTACAGATTCCATGCCTGGCTAAGTTTTTTTGTATTTTTAGTAGAGATGGGGTTTCACCATGTTGGTCAGGCTGGTCTGGAACTCTTGACCTCAAATGATCTGCCTGCCTCGACCTCCCAAAGTTCTGGGATTACAGGCATTGAACCACCGCGCCTGGCCCATAATTTATTTTCTTAAATGGACAATTTTCATTACCTGTGCCTTATAATCTCATGGGGCATGGTTCCAAAATACATACATTTATACCTGCTGCTTAATTTTCATGTCATGTGGTATAATAGCAATAAAATAAGCTTTTTAACAAGAGAGACCTATGTTTGGATGCCAGAATTCCTTAGGCAAGCCATTTACCACTTTAATTTTCATCGTTTCTCCTCCAACATTGGACAAATATATCTATCTTTAAGGCTGTTCAGAGGATTATGTGAAATAGTTTGTATCAGATGTCTTGTGATGAATAAATAGTTCTTTTCTTCCTTAAAATATAAGAGCATGTAGCTTGAAGCCTCCTTCCACCCCTCAACCAAAAGAAGTCTTTTTTCATTACACTGTTGAGATTGTTTTATATTATTATTATTATTTTGTTTTTAACTGACAAAAATTGAATGTATTTATGGTATACAACGTGTTTTGAAACATGTATACATTGGCTGAACCAAGCTAGTTGGCATATGTATTACCTCACATACTTATCATTTTTGTGATGAGAGCACTTAAAAAACATACTGTCTCAAAAAACAACTACCAGTTATTTCTCAGAGCAAAGCAAATCTGCAGGTGCTGTAGCAAACCTATCTCAACCTGAGAATCAAATGTTTTATTATTTTAGAAAGGGTATCCCATAAATACAGACAGCTCTTAATTGATAGGACTAATTTGGCCAACTTGAAAGGAGAGCAAATGTCTAGTGTTTGAATGAAATCCATTACTCGGGAAAATTGACCTAAGTTAATACACAGAAACATCAAGGTAAGGGATAACTGTCTGACAAGGGTATCCCTGAAAACAGCTTTTTCCCTTTCCTCTCTTGGATCCATGTGGGGACTGCTAAGGAAGGTTAGAATGGTGGTAGATGATACAGTAGGAACTCCTCCAGGAGAGAAACCAGGCCTTATTGATCTATCACAGTTCTCAGTATTATTTTTAATTATAATAAATAATTGATGAGTCATGAAATGTGGTAGTTCATTGTTCTAAATTTGTCAATCTAAGTATAAACAGACAAAGTAGTTTGATGTCTTTAGTCAGTCAATTCAAACATGTGATTGGACGGATGGCTTTCACTGACGTCAGGTTTGCATCATTTGATGGCTTTTCCCTGGTGTCAACACTTCTTTACATAAGGGGATCAGCACATCCTGGTCTAAGCAAAGAAAATACCTTACTCCTCTTGCCCCCGCTACCCCAAGAATCCCTCAACATGTTGTATGGTCTCCAAGGAAAAATATTCAAAAAATATTTAAAGTCAGTGGTGCTTTAATTTTTTTTTTTTTTTTTTGCAATCCAGTTCTGGGCAAGAGTTCAAAGGAAGTGTCTGTTACAATGTTAGACACTTTCCAACAGAGTGGAAAAAAATTCCAACCCAAATCTTATATTTGACCAGCTGCCATATAAAATGATGGGATATTTCAGTTTTTAATCTAAATGTTCTTGTTTAAAAGAAAGAGTTTTAGCTACCATTTAGATACTAGTAGGAATTATATATCTGAATTTCTCAGTGGGTCAAAATTTGTTTTGAAAATACAGTCTTCTATTGAGTAGGGAAGCCTACATTTGAGAGGTAAATTGAATTCAGAAGTTTCTGATAAGTATGATAAGGAGCTAGTCAACAACCTTCATCATTCCTTCCACAAAAGAAGTATAGATACTAAATACTTGGCATTGGACTACATTTTAAGATATTAAAGCCACTTTAGTTTGAAATCTTGTTTCAGTGTGACCAAAATTTGATGATGTAGTAGTAATATAAAATTAGCCCTTATTTAATTAAAATTTAATTAAAATTTATTTACATAACTAAATCAGTCCTCAGACTTCTTCTTCTTAATCCATTTTATGTCTACCTTGTACAAGAAGTGTTTCTTGGATAAGCTGAAAATTGGAGGAATTATTTACTTAACCAAGAAGAAATAAACATTGATCCATGGATCACAAATCCTGGATTGTCCAAGACAGTATTGACTTCCTATGATTATAATTTTAAAGTAAATATAATGAGTTACATATGAATCAAAATATAAGTTCATTTTTTTACCTTTTGTAAGAGTTAAGATAAATTAAGATAAAAATGTTGTTTGTTTTGGAAACTTGATAACATATTTCTGTAAGAAAAGTAGGAAAAGTAGGTAGACAAGGAGAGGAACATTTTTCAAACAGAATGAGTTGTTATCAACTAATTTCTTTACACTTCCTCACAGGACAGTATTTGTAATGGATACACTCTTTTTACAAAATTTGGACTATGATCTGAGATTACAAATTCTGTAGCTCTGTATTTAATCCTTGCATGCATTTGTTACCTTTTCAATATTGATTCTGAAGTTTAGAATCCAATTGTTTTTCTGAGAAGTGTGATCTGAGATTGATTTCTTGCAAAATGAAAAATAAAAGATGCACCATCATGGGGAAATGAACGAAAGAAGCTTACTGGCTCTATTTGAATCCTAATTGTAATAGTTTATGCTAATGTATCTTTATGACAAAGATCTGTGACGAACTTTGACTAGCATCGGGAGTGAAAATGTTCGGTTCTCAGTTTAAATTCTAAAGAGCAAAATGCATCTGCTAACTTCTGAATAGCAATAGTACCAAACTTGGTGCCTGCTGATTGAATTCAGATGTGGTTGCAGCTGGAAATCATTGTGGCCTCTTAGTTACTAGATGACTGAGGATATTAGACTGTGACAATCTTGATATTTATAGAAAGTATAAAGTTTTTAAAATTTGTTTTTCCACACTCGTCTTTTTTTTTCTTACCTATTTCACTTCTCTCCTTCCTGTTGAGTTCCAAAAAAATATATGCTTGTAAAAACTCTATTTCAGGAGATTATTTAGTAAAATATCAAAGTCAGTTTTCTCCATCCTACTTTTCCCAATTCTACTGTTAAGTAGCTTTAACACACTGTACATTATACCATGTATTTCACAGGTGTTGAAAATATTTTATTTTTTCTGCCCAGTTTTTTGTATTTTCACTTTGTTGCGATATAAAATTTTTACTTGTTTGTGGTAAAACAATCTTTGTGGCTTCTGGGCTAGTATCATACTTAGGACAGCTTTCTCTAGCTGAAGCTTATAAATACTGTGCCCATGTCCTTTCTATTATTTGTGTTTTATTTTTAAAATTTATATATTTAATCTAGCTAGAATTTTATTTGTTTTTATTTTCTTCTTCTTCCCTTTTTTCTGTTTTTGTTCTGAAAGGTCTGAGTAAAGGACGTTATGATCGTTTTCTTAAATAATTGACCAGCCAGTTGTCCTCCCTCTTTTGTTTTACTTTTTAAATATCACAACATTCTCTCCTTTAAGTTCAAACAAGGGAAAACAAAGCTTTATGTGGTCACTATCAACTCTTCCATTTTTTGATCTCACAACAAAAGTTTGCAGTATATCAGAGGTATTAATAAACACAGCTCCAGGGAAAATTGTCATAAAAGAAGGAATTTATTGCATATTCAATCAATCTGCTTTTTATTTGAAGTAGAATGCTCTTCTGATTTATTCAAAAGTGCAATAGGGTAGTCAAGGAGAGCTTTTGATGGAGAATTTGTTGATAACTGAATTTTTATAAAGCCATAAAATGGCGGATTCCTGGTTATTGGAAAGTTTTGTTTTGTCCAGTTGGAAGACGAAGTGAAGCAGACAGTTTTACAATTCAAAAATTTTAAAGCAACCATCGCATTGAAGCTATACAAGGAATATAGACTTTATTAAAATTTTAACTATACCTGGAATCCTAGATTCTTGGCCATACACTAGGTGATGGTGGGAAAGCAATTTTCTGTCTTGGCTCTGTTCATAGTTTCATGGAGAAGCTAATCACTCCTATCTGTCTGCAAACTCAAGGGAAGAACTGATTGCTACAGTCACCCAAAACTCATTCAAAAACTAGTTAATAATAATGAAATATCATTTTTTGTGTCCCTTTTTGTATCCCCTACCATGGACACATACTCCCTTACTAGTAAACTTCTGATGAAAGTGGTATGGGCTAAAAGATTGTTTTAGGGAACAGGAAATCTGTGGCCCTGATTATTTTGTCAAGGAAAATAAATAAGTCAAAAATAAATCACTGCCCATTGCAAGCAGTGAATTCAGTGAAAATTAAGAACTAATACATCAGAAGCTTCAAGTGGCAAGATCCTGCCAGAGATGTGGAATAGTTTAATGAGTTAAAGGCTTAAGACTCTGAAGTCTTAGCTACCTGGGCTCCAATTCTGGGTCTATGGCTTGATGTGGTGTTGATTATTTATTGGCAACCATGTTTTATTTAGCCTCTGTGGCTTGCAGTTTCTTCTTCTGTAAAAACAGTATTATCAGGCTAAATTAATACAGGTAAAACATTTAGTATTCAGTAAATGCTAGTTAATACTCTTTAAAGTTTTTGTTCTCTAAGAAGGACGTGTCTTTCAAAATCCATACTCTCAGCATTCAGCATTGTAAAATATTAAAAATAAAATTGTGCTTCAGGTGATTAAGAGGCTTTGAGAAAAGTTATACCCTGACACAGGCTTCATGTGTCTTATTTTCATTTTTCTATCTGGATTCAACTTTCTTGAAAGTACTTTGCAATGATTAGTAAGGCCTAAGAAGTCCACCTTTAGAATCTTGTGTTTCTTAAAAGTGTGTTAGTTTCCAAAATATATAAAGAACACATCATTTTGAGGAGAATACAATAAAGTATAAAAAAAAGTAGAATTCTACTACTCAGTAAAAGCCTCATATAAGATTTAATATTTACTTCCATACTTTTCTTCTTAAGATTAGTAGCTATTGTTTCATATCATTATATATTTATAAAAATGATTTTCAACAGCTGTACAATATTCTTTGATCTTTTAATCATAGTGTTTCTAACCATTCAGATATATCTATATAACTATATCTATTTTATAGTTCTCCTTGCTACAAATAAAGCTGGTAAGAAATCCTTTCTTGCCTCTTTGTTTGCTAAGGACAGATTTCTAAAACAGACTCTCCTCTGATGGTATGTATTACCTAGGACCTTGGTATATATTGCCAAATTGTTTCCCAGAAAGTTTGTGCTGGTTTCTATTTCTACCAGCTGTATTGCTGCTACCTTTAAGATAACATTTTTAAAATTGTTGACACTTTGATAGGTTATGTCTTAATTTGCATCTCTTTAATAAGTATGAATTTTTACAAGTATTTTTTCTTAATAATCCAGCTGTGTCTTTTTAATTAAACTTATATTTTGTGAATTTCTAAAATGTTGCCAATTTGTGAGTTAACCATCAAAATTAAAGTTAATTGTTATTTGCATTTATGTAGTTACTTGGAATTAATCTCTTATTTTATAGATTAAAATTTTTCTCTAATACAACTATGCCATTTCAGTGCAAATGTTTATTTGGGGCTAATTTTCAATCTAGTTGCATCTGCTATTCCAAGCGTTTTCCTCTTATTTAGGTGCCCACCTTTAAGGCTCTATATTTGCTGGATGCTTGCACCTGACTTCACATTATCTCCTAAGAATCCTACCTAGACCTACCTTTGTATATATTTCCTTAAACTCAGTCATTTCTTTACATACTTACTGTGTTAGTCCATTTGTGTTGCTATAAAGGAATAGCTGAGACTGGATAATTTATAAAGACAAGAGGTTTATTTTGGCTCATGATTCTGCAGACTGTACAGGAAGCATGGCACTGGTATCTACTCCAGAAGAGGGACTCAGGAAGTTTTCAATCGTGGTGGCAGGTGAAGGGGGAGCAACATGTCCTATAGCAAGAGAGAGCAAGAGAGAGAGAGGAGGAGATGCCAGAACCCTTTCAACGCCAAACTCTTGCCTGAATTATGAAGGTTAGAACTCATTACCATGGGGAGGGCACCAAGCCATTCATAAGGGAGTCATCCCCATTACCCAAAAACATCCCACCAGTCTCTGCCTCCAACACTGGGGATCACATTTCAACATGAGATTTGGAGGGGACAAACATCCAAACAATATCATTTATTCCGTTAAATTCTACCTGGCTGACACACCAGTATCTCCAGGCAGAAGGATATAATATCCTCTAATTGGATTGCAATGTATTAACAGTCTTTCTCTCCTAGATTCGTAAGTTGTTTGCATTTTAAGGAGTGGTTATAACATTAGGAATTTCAGACACAGTATTTGGTAAGCAGAAGAGATGTTTTTAGGTAGAGAGGTGTTTTGAGTCAGATGAGACTTGACTATCAGGTAGATATTAGCAGCCTACTTAGATATAGAATAAGCCTGGGTTGCTTTTTATTTACAATTTCTCAGATCTTATGTGATTTTTCATTGATTTCTACATGCTGCACACATCTTTAAATGTCAGCATGTTAACAATGTTAGATCCCAAATAGAAGGAAAACCTTGCTTTGGCAGAGTTAAAAGGACCATAACTAAAAGACCTAGGAAGTTCACAGGAAGAGCAATTTAAATGATCAAGGAGGCTGAGATTCTTAAACTCTCTAAAATGATGAACTAGAAATATTGAACTCCAGTCTAAAAGATCAAATGCTGATGTATAAGAAAGATCAAAGTGTATACAATCACAAACATAATAAAGAATTAACAGGGAGATTTGTTCAAGCTCAGTATGGAATAGCTATCAAATTCACGAATCACAATTCTAGAGAATTAGGAGGAAAAGTATATAGCTCAGCATAGTTAATAAAATTAGAGAATATAAAATTTCGAGATGAAAAACTCTCAAGGGGCTAGAAACTGTCGTTGCTGGGTCATGTCTTCCTTGAGGCCGCCTTTAATGATGATTTCATGAGGGGGTATTTTTCTCTCTTACTTCTCTTTCCTCTCTCTTCTCAGTAGAATAAGGCTAGGTGCTATTGTATGAAGTTTGTTTAGGGCCAATGTCACAACTCTTATAGTTTATGTTAAATTTAGTGGTTCCCAATAAATATGTATTAAACATAAAATAATCAAAAATGGTTGTAAAGGTTGACAGCTTATGGTAATTTAGGAAACCATTAATTCTAAAAGAGCAGCGATTTTATAGAGCTTGAAGGCACTTAGGTGGTTTTCTTAGAGTAGGAAAAAAGCTATCATGCTGTATGTGTAATTTTCTGCAATTTTACCACTTAAACTAGATGTATCTGAAAATGGTTTCTATATTCAATAGGCTATGAAATAAATTGCCTTTTCTGGGATAATGTAAAGGTCACTATCATGTTTTAGACTTTTAACAACTTTCATTGTGCTATAAATAACTTTGGCTACCATTTTTATTTTATGAAACATAAGTTGTATAAATTGGATTTTCAACTGCATATGGTAGGTGAATTATGTTGAAAATGTGTACACAGCACATTGCTACAGGACTCTTTAATTAAAGTCCTTTTTCCAGGTTTCTGCTAATGTTAAAGCTAATATCTCTTAACATCTCTAGTTATTGAATTTTGAGTTTAGTGACTATGGGATAAGAAAATTATGTGAAAGTGGTTAGAGAAATTTAAACAATCTTATCTGTGTTGGATTGTTCTCAAATATTTCAAAAACTTCTTAAGAATAATTTCTTCATATTATTCTTGATATAGTTCTACCTTCCATATAACACTGTTGTTTTTTAATGGCAGATACAGGGAGTGTCATTGTTGACAAGGTGTCAGAGCAACATCAACATCTTGCTGACCAGCCCAGCTGGATTTTGACAGCTTCACTGAGAAAGGCCACATTGTGATAAAGATAACAACATTAAGAGTGGATACAAAAAATAAAAGGTGACACAGTTTATTTAGCACATACCCTAAAAGATTTCAGAACCATATTCAGGTTCATCTTTAAATTGTACTACCCAAAAACCTCTTCTTTTAGCTTGTTCAAAAATTATTTTATTAATTGGTTCACTCGTCACTTTTACAGAATAATCAGTTAGCGAACGTTTCCTGGCTCTATGGTAGAAATAAGGTGGCCAGGCATGGTTCCTGGCTTTAAGGGACACAGGACAATTATGCAAAAACATATAATGCAAACATTAGCCCTAAGAGAAGAAGAAATCCTTATGTACATTCAAAGGAAAGAATGATGAATCATTTTTGAGAAATTAGAGAAGAATTCATGGAGGAAAATAAATTTTGAAATTACTCCATCTATAAGCAGAGTTAGTGGCTGGATACAGGGCCTTCTTGAAAAATATAAGAATGCCAGTGAAGTCAATGGGGAAAAAAGTGAGTAGTTTTGATTTGCTAGATCACAGAGTATATGTATTTATTCACTTATGCAACAAATACTTAATGAGTGCCTAGTTTTGAGGCTGTATTCTACTAGGTGGCCGGCATACATCGATGAACAAAACTGACTTGGCCTAAGCCCTTATGGAGCAAATTATAACCTAGTGAGAAGGCAGGCAGAAAGCAGTAAGCAAGCTATCATTATAATATTCAACTGGTAACAGGGGCTACAAAGCTATAAACAAGAGACAGAGAGTGAAAATAAGTAACAAGGGAGGTTTATTTCATGTCATCAGAAATGTCTAAAGAAGAGATATTTAACTTCAGACCTGAAAGATGAAAAGTAGCCAGCCAAGGAAAGAAGAGTATAATTCCAAACAGAGAAGACAGCATGTGCAAAAGACCTGAAGGAGTATAGAGCTTTTGTTTGAGAAACAGAAAGTCACGCACTGGAGAATAGTGAGAGAGGAACGTAGATCGAGCTGAGACTGGAGAGGGAAACAGGGACCCAGATCAATCAGGGGCTTTTCTTAGAAAGGTGTTTGTTTGGAACTAAATATGAGATGGGAAGTCATGAAATAATTAAACAGATCTGTAACATGATGTTGCTCTGGATGCCATATGCAAACTAAATGGACAGAAATAAGAAACGGAAGTGGGGAAAATTGCCAAGAGGCTATTGTAGTAGTCTATGTGAGAAATGGTGGTTTCGATTGGAGTGCTTGCCAGTGAGATAGAAGATTTTGAAGCCAAGATGTATTTACCAGGACTTGCTGATGGCCATTGAGACACGAAGCTGTTAAGGCTGGTTAGGTACTGGGCATGGGGCAGTCATGTGATTCAGCTTCACATCTTTTACTCCTGGAAGCCTTCACTGACCTTTGCAGGTTGGGGCAAGTGTCCCCTCTGCAGTGCTTGCATAATAGCTAAAGGTATCTGGCATTGCACTGTCCACATTATAGTGTAATTACCTATTTATGTGTTTGTTTCCCTGATAGACAGTGAGTACCTTCAGGCCTCAAACCATATTCATCATTGTCACTTCTCACTTATAAACTCAGAATAATAATTGGTTGAAGAAATGAGGTTAGGCTGAATTTGTTAATATTTTTTGATTTTCTAGAATATTAGAGGGAAATGTATAATAAAGAGATTCAAACAATATCAGTTTAAAAGAAAATGTTTAAAGAGCAAGACAGTAAATTAATATGTATATTAAGCTGTAACAAGTTTAAAATTAGTTGGGCTTGTAATTTTAAAATTATTTAACATACCAAAAAAACCTGTTTGCTTTTAAATATACTTCAGAGTATTTGAATCAAATACTCTTTTACTAAAATTTGTTCATCCTCTAATCTACGAGTATCATATGATTTGATCAAAGCTCTGTAAGTTTGATGATTTACCCAAATCAGTTTTAAGTCCCATAGATAATTTGAAGTAGGATATTAGAGAGGCAGAAGACCTGGTTTCTATTCATGTCTCACCATTAACTAGTGGGTCAGTTTATTCCTATAGACCTCCTTTATCACTTCTAATATTGTTTGAGCATGTTTACGTTGTGTTCACAGCTCTCCTAGGCTCTGCAGGTGTTTAGGAAAAGTGGTGGAGGAAACTACAATCAAATACTTTACAATCTACCCTGGCCTATAGTTCCGGCACTCAAGTAAGTTTGAATTGCTTAAGTATAGTCTCTTGAATGGGGAATTGTTAAAGGCCTTTTAAACAAAAAAAGTTCTCATGCACCAGCAGGAAAGATGCATGTGGAGTAAAGTGAGTCTGAGGAAGATTTAGGGAAAAAAATAAACAGGATTCAGTCTTCAAGTATTTATGAAGATATAAGGAAGCAACCTGATTCAGTTCCCTACGGAATTATGTTAAGTAAAAGAAATACTTAGCAAAAAAGCAGCATAGGTATTTGCAGTAGAAATACCCACTTGACCCCACCACCCACTTCCCCTTCTAATGAAAACTGCCCATTTCCAACCATGGTTTCTAGGGAGTCAAGTTTATACCCCATAGTCCTTCATTTCTGCCTTTCTCCCCAATTGATAGAAGCTGAGATGCCCAAGAGAGCAATCCTGTGTGAGTGGTTTCTAGAGCTGCTTTAGATGTAGTTCTTTAGTGTTATCTAGTTTCAGGTCTGGTCCACATATGTTCCTAAAATAAACTCCCATCTCCTTGAAGCAGATTGAAATAGTCCCCATTTGCCACCAAAAGAGCAAAAACTAAAAATAGTGTTGATCAGTTATGTATGAGAAAATGGAAACCCTTTGTTTAAAAAAGAATTAGGGAGAAAGGAACCTATTTCCAGTTAGAGTCAAGGATGGTTCTAACTTATTTTTCATTTAGAAGTGACCATCTCTAGGGGTGTTAACATTCCTAAAGTCCTGACTGCAGCTTCCAAATGTTGTCCATAGTTTCAGGTCTTGCCCTAGATCTCTGAGTGCTAAAGCTCCTGGTGCACCAGAGCCACTCTGGAAAGCCTGCTGCAAATATTGATTCAAGGACCTCATCCCCAGGGGTTATGCAGGAAGTCTGAGGTATGCCTAGGCACCTCTAATTTTAACAAGCTCCATAATGATTCTGACACAGCCAGATTTCAAAACCATGCCCAGTGACCTCAAGCAGTTTTGACTCAGAGTTGCACTCATGTATCTTGAGGTGTATGGCTTTCTGCTAATATGTCGCTCTGTTTTTAGTTCCTAAATTAAAACAAAGATTTCTTTTCTTTATGTACTCTGCTGGTAAGAGCATGATAACATTTGGGTCTTTATCTCTGATCTCACTGTTTTTGCTTCCTATGGAAATAAAAAATAAGTGACTTATCATTCTTGGAAAATTTAAATTGATATTTCAGGGAAAGGATGACATAAGTGAGTCCCATATGAACTTTCCCCTTCTGAAAAGATCAAACACCACAGCTCCTTAAAAAAGTTATTAGTATTCTTTTTGACTGACAAATTATAATTGTATACATTTATGAAGTACAGTGTAATGTTTTGATATATGTATACAAAGTGGAATGAGTAAATCAAGTCAATTAACATATTAATCACCTCATCACCTCACTTGCCTATCTTTTTTTAGGGTGAGACATTTGAAACTGAATATCTTAGTGGTTTTGAAATAAACAATACATTATTATTGACCATTAATTACCCTGTTGTACAACAGATTTCAAAATCTATTCCTCATGTCTATCTGAAACTTTTTACATTTTGATCAACAACTCTTCATTCCCTTTCTCTTCATAACCACAACTCCCAGCCACTGGTAAGTTGTGGTCATTCTGCTCGCTACTTTTATGATTTCAAAATATTTAGATTCCATGTATAAGTGATACCAGTTGTTTTTCTGTGTCTGGCTTATTTCACTTAGCATTATGTACCTCAGATTAATTTGTATTGTTGAAAATGACAGGATTTCCCCCTTTTATGACTGAATAGTATTCCATTGTGTGTATATACCACATTTTCTTTATACATTCAGAAACTGATGGACCTTTAGTTATTGTGATGGATATCTTAGTTATTGTGAATAATGCTGCAGTGAATATGAAGGGCTAATGTGATTTTAGTTTCTTTGGATATATACTCAGAAGTATAAGATTACTGGATCATATGGTAGTTATATTTTTAGTTTTTAAAGGAACCTTCATGTCATTTTCCATAATGGCTGAACTAATTGACATTTGCAGTAACAATGCACAGAAGTTCCCTTTTCTTGGAATCCTTGACAACACTTTTTTTTCTAGCTTTGTGATAAAAGCCATTCCAACAGGTGTGAGGTAATATCTTATTGTAGTTTTTATTTGCATTTAGCTAACGATTAGTGATGCTGAGCATTTTTTTAAAATATACCTATTGGTCATTGATGTGGTTTGGCTGTGTCCCAACCCAAATCTCATCTTGAATTCCCACTGTTGTGGGAGGGACCCAGTGGGAGGTAATTGAATCACGGGGGTGGGTCTTTCCTGTGCTGTTCTTGTGATACTGAATAAGTCTCACGAGACCTCTGGTTTTATAAGGGAGATGTACCCTGGCAAGCACTGTTTTTGCCTACTGCCATCCATGTGAGATGTGGCTTGCTTCTCTTTGCCTTTTGCCATGATTGAGGCCTCCCTAGCCACGTGACATGGTGAGTCCATTAAACCTCTTTTTCTTCTCAGTCTCAGGTATGTCTTTATCAGCAACCTAAAAACAAACTAGTATAGTAAATTGTTACCAGTAGAGTGAGGTGCTGCTCTAAAGATACCCAAAAATGCGGAAGTGACTTTGGAACTGGGTAACAGGCAGAGGTTGGAACAGTTTGGAGGACTCAGAAGAAGATAGGAAAATGTGGGACAGTTTGGAACTTCCTAGAGAATTGTTGAATAGCTTTGCCCAAAATGCTGATAGCGATATGGACAGTAAAGTCTAGGCTGAGATGGTCTCAGGGGGAGATGAGGAACTTGTTGGGAACTGGAGCAAAGGTGACTCTTGTCATTTTTTAGTAAAGAGACTGGCAGCATTATGCCCCTGCCCTAAAGATTTGTGGAATTTTGAACTTGAGAGAGACGATTTAGGGTATCTGGTGGAAGAAATTTCTAAGCAGCAAAGCATTCAAGAGGTGACTTGGGTGGTATTAAAGACATTCATTTTTATATGGGAAGCAGAGCATAAAAGTTCAGAAAATTTGCAGTCTGACAATGTGATAAAAAAGAAAATCCCATTTTCTGAGGAGAAATTCAAGCCTGCTGTAGAAATTTGCATAAGTAATGAGGAATTGAATGTTAATCCCTAAGACAATGGGGAAAATGTCTCCAGTGCAGGTCAGAGATTTTCACAGCAGCCCCTCCCATCACAGGTCTGAAGGCCTAGGAGAGACAAATGGTTTTGTGGGCTGGGCCAAGGGTCCCCATGCTATGTGCAGCCTAGCGACTTGGTGTTCTGTGTCCTACCCACTCCAGTCATGGCTGAAAGGTGCCAACCTAGAGCTCAGGCCATGGTTTCAAAGGGTGCAAGCCCCAAGACTTGGTAGCTTCCATATGCAATTGAGCCTACAAGAGCACAGAAGTCAAGAATTGGGGTTTGGGAACCTCCGCCTAGATTTCAGAGGACGTATGAAAATGCCTGATGTCCAGGAGGAAGTTTGTTGCAGGAGTGGGGCCCTCATGGAGAACCTCTGGTAGGGCAGTGCAGAAGAAAATTGGGGTCAGAGCCCCCACACAAGGTTCCTACTAGTATACTGCCTAGTGGAGCTGTGAGAAGAGGGCCATTATCCTCCAGACCCCAGAATGGTAGATCCACCACCACTGACAGCTTGCACCATGCACCTAGAAAAGTCAGACTGTACCCTGTAAAGCCACAGTGGCAGAGCTTCCCAAGACCATGGGAACCCACCTCTTATGTCAGTGTGACCTGGATGTAAAACATGGAGTCAAAGGAGGTCATTTTGGATCTTTGAGATTTGACTGTCCTGTTGGATTTTGGACTCGGGTGGGGCCTGTAGCCCATTTGTTTTGGCCAGTTTCTCTGATTCGGAATGGCTGCATTTACCCAATGCCTGTACCATACCCCCCTGCCGCCCACTGTATTTAGGAAGTAGCTAACTTGCTTTTAATTTTACAAGCTCATAGGTAGAAGGGACTTGCCTTGTCTCAGACGAGACACTGGACTGTGGACTTTTGAGTTAATGCTGACGTGAGTTAAGACTTTGGGGGACTTTTGGGAAGGCATCATTGGTTTTGAAATGTGAGGACATGAGATTTGGATGGGACCGGGGCAGAATGATATAGTTTGGTTATATCCCCACCCAGATCTCATGTTGAATTCCCACTGTTGTGGGAGGGACCTGGTAGGAGGTAACTGAATCATGGGGGCAGGTTTTTTCGGTAATGCTCTCATGAAAGTGAATAAGTCTCATGAGGTCTGACAGTTTTATAAGGAGAAGTTCCTCTGTACAAATGCTCTTTTTGCCTGCTGCTATTCATTTAAGATGTGACTTGCTCCTCATTGCCTTCCACCATTGTTGTGAGGCCTCCCTAGCCATGTGGAACTGTAAGTCCATTAGATCTCTTTTTCTTCTCAGTCTTGGGTATGTCTTTATTAGCAGCATGAAAATGGACTGATAGAGCCATTAAAACACCAGAGTTTCTATGTCTAGTTTCTTTCCCTCTGACTACCCCAATTCACTCCACCTCCTCTTCCAGGAAGAACAGAAATTGCAAACAATAGAGATGTTCATTGGTCAAAACTCTTACCTTAAAAAGTATTTGTTTTATTGCCCCACTATTTTAGACATACTGAAACATACCTGACAGGGTTTGGAGATTTGTTTCCTCCAAATCTCATGTTGAAATGTGATCCTCATTGTTGAAGAAGGAGCCTGGTGGAAAGTGTTTGGGTCATGGGGGTTAATTCCCTCCTAAATGGCTTGGTGCCTTTACTGAGGTAATGAGTAGGTTCTTACTCTATTACTTCACACAGTGCTGGTTGTTTACAAAAGCCTGGAACCTCCCCAACCCTTTCTTGCTCTCTTTCTTGCCATATGAGATGACAGCTCTCATTTTGCCTTCCATTATAATTGGAAGCTTCTTGAGGCCTCACCAGAAGTCAAGCAGATGCTGGTGCCATGCTTGAACATCCTACAGAACCATGAGCCAAATAAACCTCTTTTCTTTTTAAATTGCCCAGCTTCTGGTATTACTTCATGGCAACTCAAAACTAACGCAATATCTAAACACAACATTTCTAAATCACAGGACTGTATAGTTTGAAATCATTACAAATTTCTGGTCTCCAGCCTTGTTTAGGTTCTAATTATTTATTTTTTCATTCTCAACAGCTATAATTAACCATAGTGTCATCTAGTATGGCTAATCTCCTGGTTTCCCCAAGACTGAGGGTGTTCCCAGAGCATCGACTTTCAGTGCTAAAGCCAAGTAAGTCCCTGGCAAGCTGGAATGAGGTAGTTACCCTAGACTCATCAGAACTTCTCTTTGACTGAATTTTCCTTACTTCTGATAAGAGGTCTAATTTCTTACTTATAGAGAAAATAGAGGCTATCAGGTAGAAAATTTCTCAATATCCTTTCCTACCCATTAAAAAATATCTGGCTAGGGACCCGCTTTTATTGGTTATCTCCACTTTTCATGTCTTATTCACATCTAACCACTCATCATATCTAATAATTCTTTTCCATCAGTGTAGTGTTAAAGAAAAATTCGCCATGTTCAGTTATGCACCTAGAAACTGTCCCTACATGACTCTAAACGTTTTTTCTATGTCCACGTTTTTTTTTTAACTTACAACCAAGCATGACCAAATCCAAGGGAAGGGGGTTATTATGTTCTCTCTTTTTATTTTTTTCTGTATGAAATAAGCTCCCCTTTCTATCCTTATATGTAGTGCTTTCATTTTCAGCCTATACATTTCTTGAGTGATCCTGCTCTCCTCTGAGTGGCAGGCAGATAGACCCTCATTTGTTTTGTGTTTCAAATATCTGGCAGCCTTTGTTGTTTCTTTAACAATATAAACATGGACAAGTATTGCACATCTTAAACACAAAGCACACTCTTTCTACACTCGACCATCTCTTATCCTGTCTCTATCCTTCCTTACTAGTTATTTAGTTTGAGAAAGAAATGTGCCTTTTCTCTTCACTTTCTCCATGAACTGCACTGTCATTGCCTTTTCAATGTACTTCAACCAATCTGCTTTTGTATAATCACCAACAACCATCTTGTTGCTAAAGTTTATAGAAAATGCTTACCTCCTATCTGTGACTTACAAATGAGTTTATATTTAAAATCATATAAAAGATTATAGAAAAATCATAGAAAAAATACAAAGATTGGTTTTTTGAAAGAATAAATAAAGCAGATACACTGCTAACAAGGGTAATAAGAAAAAAGAGATAAGATCCAAATAAACAAAACCAGGAATGACAAAGGGGTTATTATCACTGACCCCACAGAAATACAAAACCCTCAGAGACTGCTATGAACACTTCTATGCATGCAAGCATAAAAGCCTGGAAGAAATGGATGAATTCCTGGAAACATAAAACCTCCCAAATTGAACTAGGAAGAAATTGAATTCCTGAACAAACCAATAATGGGTTCAAAAATTGAATCAGTAATAAAGACTCCAGAAAAAGCCCAGAACCAGATGATTTATAGCTGAATTCTACCAGCTATATAAAGAAGAGGTGGTACCATTCCTACTGAAACTATTCAAAAAATTGAGGAGGATGGACATTTTCATATCTCATTCTATGAGGCAAGGATCATTTCAATACCAATATCTGGCAGAGACACAATTAATAAAGAAAATTTCAGGCCAATATCCTTGATGAAGTGCAAATATCCTCAGTGAAACACTAGCAAACTGCATCCAGCAGTACATCAAAACTCTAATCCACCATGATCAGGTAGGCTTTACCTTGGGATACAAGATTTATTCAACATACTCAAATCAATAAATATTATCCATTACATGAACAGAACTGAAAACTAAAACCACATGATCATCTCAATAGATGTAGATAAGGCTTTTGATAAAATTCAACATCTTTTCATAATAACAAATCTCAACAAACTAGACATTGAAGGAATGTACTTCAAAATAATAAGAGACATCTATCAAAGACCACAGCCAACATCATACTAAATGGAAAAAAGCTGGAAGCATTCCCTTTGAAAAGAGACAAGGATGTACTCTCACCACTCTATTCAACATAGTACTGAAAGACCTAGCCAGAGCAATCATGCAAGAGAAAGAAATAAAAGGCATCCAAACAGGAAGAGAGAAAGTCTTATCCCTGTTTTCAGATGATATAATTCCACACCTAGAAAACCCCCCGTCTCTGCCCAAAGTCTCCTTGATCTGATAAACAACTTTAGCAAAGTTTCAGGACACAAAATCGTTGGACAAAAATCAGTAGAACTCCTGTACACCAACAACATCCAAGTTCGGAACCAAATCAAAAATATAATTCCATGTATGATAGCCACAAAACAAATAAAGCATCGAAGAATACAGCTAACCAGGGAGGTAAAAAATCTCTACAATGAGAAAAATAAAACACTACTAAAGAAAATCAGAGATGACACAAATAGAAAAATATTCCATGCTCATGGATAAGAAGGACCAATATTATTGAAATGATCGTAATGCTAAAAAAAATTATAGATTCAATGCTATTCTTATCAAACTACCAATGACATTCTTTACAGAAGTAGAAAAACAATCTTAAAACTTACAGTGAACAATAACAAAAAAGAGCCCAAATAGCCAAGGCAGTCCAAGAAAAAAAAAGAAAAAGAAAGAAAAAAAGAACAAAACTGGAGGCATCACATTACTCAACTTCAAATTAGACTGCAGAGCTACAGTAATCAAAGCAGCATGATACTGGTACAGAAACAGACACATAGACCAATGGAACAGCATAGAGAGCCCAGAAATAATGCTGCATGCCTACAACCATCTAATCTTTGGCAATGTTGACAAAAACAACCATCTAATTAGATTAGATGGTTGGGTAAGGACTCCCTAGTCAATAAATGGTGCTGGGAAAACTGGCTAGCCATATATAGAAGATTGACACTGGACTACTTTTATACACCATATACAAAAATCAATTTCTGATGCATTAAAGAATTAAATGTAAAATATAAAGCTATACAAACCCTATAAGATAACCTAGGAAATACCATTATGAACATAGGCCCTGGCAAAGACTTCATAACAAAGATACAAAAAGCAATAGCAACCAAAACAAAAATTGACAAATGGAACCTAATTAAACTAAAGAGCTTCCACACGGCAAATGAAACTATCAGGCAACCTACAGAATGGGAGGAAATGTTTGAAAAGGATGCATTTAGCAAAAGTCTAATATCCAGAATCTCTGAGAAACTTAAATTACAAAGCAAAAAACAACCCCATTAAAAATGAGCAAAGGACATGAACAGTTTTCAAAAGAAGACACACAAGCAGCCAACAAGCATAGGAAAAATGCTCAACATCACTAATCATTAGAGAAATGCAAATCAAAATCAAAGTGTGAGATACTATCTGACACTAGTCAGAATGACTATTATTAAACAGTCAAAAAATAATTTATGCTAGTGAGGTTGCAGAGAAAAGGGAACACTTATACTACTGGTGGGAATGTAAATTAGTTCAGCCATTGTGGAAAGCAGTGTGGCAATTTCTCAACATACTTAAAACAGAATTACCATTCAACCCAGCAATCCCATTGTTAGCTATTACTATATACCCAAAGGAATATAAATCATTCTACCATAGAGACAGGTGCATATCTATATTCATCACAACACTGTTCACAATAGCAAACACATGGAATGAACTTAAATGCACATAAACAGGAGACTCAGTAAAGAAAATGTAGCACACATACACCATGGAATACTACCCGGCCATAAAAAATGAGATCATGTCCTTTGAAGAAACATGGAAGAAGCTAGAGGCCATTATCCTAGGCAAACTAACACAGAAACAGAAAATCAAATGTCACATATTCTCACTTATAAGTGGGAGCTAAACACTGAATACACATGGACACAAAGAAGGGAACAATAGTCACCAGGGCCTACTTGAGAGTGGAGGGTGGGAGGAGGTTGATGATGGAAAAGCTGCCTCCTGGGTACTACGCGTATTACCTGGGTGAGGTAATAAGTAATAAGTAATAATAATAGGTAATAAGTAATAATATGTACACCAGACTCCCATGACTTGCAATTTATCTATAGAACAAACATGTACATGTTTCCCTCAACCTAAAATGAAAGTTTTTATAAAAAAACTAGATGACCAGAACTTATAAAGAATAATAAAACATCATCCATAATTCTTACATGCAGAACTAAATCATTCTCTGAGGTTTTTGTCACTATTTACAATTCCACAAATCAGTTACAACTCCTTTCTTAAAATGATTCTGGTTGTATTTATAGTCCTATGGAAGTTCCCTCTCAGTCTTTTTGTTAAACCCTCATCTAGTACCCAAAATGTACTCAAATATTGATGTTTCCAGCTTTACAACCTCATCTCACTGTTCCATTTACACTATAGATTCTCCCTGGCTGAGTTACTTTTTCTAGCATCATGGCTGTATCTACAACCTAATTCTGAGATCTGCCAAATCTTTCTCTACATACCAAGTTCCATATGACTTTTCTTCAAGTGCCGCAATCTCAACACTCCCTCAAACTGATTTTATTGTATCCCAATTCCCCCATCAGAAACATTCTCTACTGATGACACAACTATCAACCCAGTTAATTGGTTATTATCTTTGATTTCTCTTGCCGACCATTCGCATGCAGCCAGTTATTAATTCTATTAAGCCTCTTTAAAATTTTTTAGCTCTTCCTCTCTGCCTGGAAGTGGACTCATTTAAAAACTGTATTTGTGCAAGCAGTCTTCTAAATGGAGCCTTTACCTCTAGGCTTGGCCTTCTTCAATCAATTTTTTACACTGCTGCTGAAGTGATTTTTTGAAAACATACATCTGAACATTGTGCTTAAGATCATGGACTCTTGAATTAGACAGATCTAGATTTATACTAGTAATAATACTTACTCACAGTAACCTTGGACAAGTTGTTTAACCTCTTTAGCCTCAATTTTATCACTGGTAAGTTGGGATAATGATACCTGTATCAGAGTATTATCTTGAGAATCAAATAAGTAATTGATATAGTTTGGCTGTGTCCCCATCTAAATCTCATCTTGAATTGTAACTCCCACAGTTCCCACGTGTCAAGGGAGGAACGAGGTGGGAGGTGATTGAATTATGGGGGCAGGTCTTTCCTGTGCTGTTCTTGTGATAGTGAATGAGTCTCACAAGATCTGATAGTTTTAAAATGGGATTTTCCCTGCACAAGCTCTCTCTTTGCCTGCCACCATCCATGGAAGATGTGACTTGCTCCTCCTTGTCTTCTGCCATGATTGTGAGGCCTCCCTAGCCATGTGGAAGTGTAAGTCCATTAAACCTCTTTCTTTTGTAAATTGCCCAGTCTCAAGTATGTCTTTATCAGCAGCATGAAAACGAACCAATACCGTAATCTATTTAGCACAGTGCACTGCAAATAAATAGTACTCAATATATGGTTGCTTCCATTATCATGATTATTATTCTTATTGTCTTTGTTGATACTTATTATAGCTCTGTGTGGCTGAATTTCTTCAATGTTTTCTCATTGAGTTTATCATAAAATCTTAACCCTTGCATGATACAGAAGGCTTTTTCTAATTATATCTTGTTTGGCTTCTCTAACCTCATTTCACTCTATCCTCCAGTCATAGTAAATTATATACATTTTTTTTTCCCACAGCACTCATTTCTTCTTCTTTCTCTTCTTTTTGTATTTCTTCAATATTCCTTGCATTAACTGTTATTTTCCTGGCTAAATCCAATGCAATCTTGAATGCAAGGTCATATTTTGATCTTTCCTAAAGAACTCCCCCCTTCTACCATTTTTATCGTAGTCTGTATGAAGTATCCTATTTACTCTCTTAATTTCTTGTGCACATATGAGTCTATCCTGCCATGTTATTCAACATATATGATTATCTTCCCCAATAAGCTGTGAATGTCTTGAAGCTACCCACAGGGTTTTATTAATCTTTGTGTTACCAATTTCCATCCAAAAATGGGCAAATAGTAGTTAGTATTCAAACGCTGAATGGTATGCAGGTTTTAGATGTTCAGAATTATATTGTTCCAACATGGTACTGCATCACATTATTAATGATTATTTAAAAAATAAATTGATTATTCAATACCTAAATGAATTCTGTAAGTAGAAAGCTGTATAATAGTTGAAAACTTGGTTTAGAAATTTCAAGGAAAGGATAATATTTGACTTTATGATACAAGATTTGATTAAGTGAAAGAAATAGAAGCAGATATTTAGGAAAAAGGAAGTATTAAAAAAAGACAGAAGGAACTAGTAGATAGCAAATGGTCTCTGTGTGCTAAGCACAAAGTAGGCCCTGAAATAATGTTTTATTACTTTTCACTTAACTCTCACTTACTTTTTGAGATGGATAGCCGATGACACTAATGGTCAAAAGATTTAAGTAAATTGATCATATTCACACTGTGTTAGCTAGTGAAGATGGGATTCAAATATATTTCCGCCTTTGAATCCCATCTTCACTTTGAAGGGTTACTTTCTCCACAATAGGCTGATTCACCACGTATAGAATGACCATGTGAAGTCAGAACAATGAGAGTAAGTAATCCTGAATTTAGAGTTCTGAGAGTAAGTAATCCTGAACTTAGATTATGACAGACCTTCAAAGTCAGCCCAAAGAAGCATTTGGTACTCCCTATTAAGTAACCATAACATTCTTTCAGCTCTCTATACAGTGGAATTGTAGAGGCTGTATCAAAATCAAGAACTGGCAAAAAAGTACAGGAAGTCTGCTAATACTATCCTTTTCTGCACTCATGGCAGGCAATGCTATATGATCATATACTATTTCTTCCCGGGTCTGGGTATAGCCTCAAAACTCTTATTAATGAATAGATATTAATTAAAGGATTTCAATTGATTTATAACAATTCATTCTTCCTAGAATCACTTTAATTTTCTTATAAGGAATTACCACACCACCATTTTGAGCAAGCTGAATAAAATTGCAAATCAAAGTAAACCATTATTTTTATGGAGGATGAAGGATTTTCTAGAGGCTACAACAGGTTACTTCTGCCAGATCTTAGTGTCTCAGTAGGACCAAAAAGTGAGCATGTGACTTAAGCTTGACCAGAGAAAAGCCTTCTTTTCAAAGAGTTAAAATCTCAAGCAAAGTTATTCAGGATTAAAGTAAGAAAAACAAAGAAATAACCCCACCCCGCTCTCCCCCCAGAGAAAAACCCCCAAACAACTATATTCCTTTCAGACCAAAAACCCTAATGATTAGAGGCAGTGGAGGGTGACCTGCTACTTTTCTGGTTTCTTTTTTTATTTCTAAGCATCTTTTCTACCCTTCCTATTTATTCTTTCAGCTTTCTAATAATATTATTCCAGTAAGGTTTTTTTAATGCATAAGTTAGTCAGTCAATTTCTGTAGCTTGCAACCAAAAAAATCATAATCCATACCATTCTTATTCAGTCAGAATTGGCAGATGATTTAAAAATCAGCAAGCCCATGACTTAATACCAATGGCATGTGGTGTAAATCTAATAGGATTTAAATATGGAAAATATGCTTGGTGTTTTTTATAATAGTCACATTGGCTAAGCTGAAACCATAGTTTCCAGAATTCTCTTGCCCATATGGTTCCAAGTTAGAGTTGGCTAAAAGAGAAAATTCTGTGAGATTTGGAAGGTAGCAGTGAAGTCAAAGCCATTATGAGCTAAAGATCTTCGTGGTTACTAATACTGAGAGACAGTTGCAGATGTGTCCTCATTCTTTTGTTCATGTCCAGATCTTCTTCACAAATGTTGTCTCTGAACCAGAGACTCCAGACATAAAAATAAATGTAGAATCAGGAGACTCCCATCTTATTTTCCACTACCTTTTCTTTGTGGTCCTATTCTGGCAGTTGGATATACCTGGTTTTGTAGATTCCTTGATAAACTCCAATTTGCCTACACATTCCAGTGCTTCAGAAAGACTTCTCTCTAATCCTCTAACTTCTATTTTTGGTCTGTTATTCCAACTTCTCCATCAGTGCATAAGGTTTTATTCCTATAATAAATCTTTTATTTCATAATACCCATGAAGATTATGTTTTCATGATTGAATCCTGACTGCTATAATTATTGGCATCTGAATTGGTTCCAGGAGATAAGAATAGTAAAGATAGTAATCTATAATTGGTTCTCTGGTTTTATCATATTTAAAGACATTCAAATGGAGGGATGGAGCAAGATAGCAGAATAGAAGCCTTCACTGATCACCCCCCCGGCCCTCCAAAGGCACTAGTTTAACAACTACACAAAAGAAGCACCTTCATAAACACCAAAAATCAGGTGAGCACTCACGGTATCTGTTTTTAACTTCATATCACCAAAAAAATAAGAAAAAAGTCTTGAATCCCCAATGCCACCCCTCTGCCATCCCCCAGCTGTGGCAGCATGCTGCAGAAAGCATTCCTGTTCTCTTGGGAGAGAACATTTACACCAGCCCCACCCAGAGAGGAATCGTTAATCCTTCTGGTGGGAACTTGAGTTCCCCCAAGCCTCGCCACCACTGACTAAAGTTTCCCGAGACACAAAATAATTCCAATTTGCCCACACACTCCAGTGCTTCAGAAAGATCTTCTGAAAATGCCTTTCACTTTCAATTTTAAAGGCAGTTTAGGCCTCAAAGACTGCATCTCCTGGGTGTTTCTTAGTGCGAAACTGGGGCCAGAGTCAGAGCACTGTGGGGCATGTGATCTACTGGGACACCAGCTGGGGCAGCTAAAAGAGTGCCGGCATCACTTCTCCCCTAGCCCCAGGCTGCACAGCACAAGGCTCTGAAAAATACCCTTTTCTTCTGCTTGAGGAGAGGACAAGGAAGAGTGGGGAGGACTTCTTGCATCTTGAATAGCAGCTCAGATACAGCAGGATAGGGCACTGGTCAGAGTCATGAGACCCCTTTTCCAGGTCCTAGCTCCTGGACAACATTTCTAGACATACCCTGGGCCAGAAGGGAACCCTCTGCCTTGATAAAAGGATGCAGTCCTGGCAGGATTCATCACATGCTGACTGAAGAGCCCTTGGGACCTGAATAATCAAGCAGCAGTGATACCCAAGCACTATATTGAAGGCCTTGGGTGACCCTCTCAGACTTGCTGACTTCAGGTGAGAATCGGCATATTCCTAGCTGTGGTGGCTATGGGGCAAACTCCTTCTATTTCAGAAAAGCAGAGGACAAAGTAAAGGGGATTTTGACTTGCACCTTAGATACCAGCTCAGCCACAGAGTTGGACAGCTCCAAGAAGGCTCTTGGGGTCATTGATTCTAGAATTTGGCTCTTGAGTGGCATATCTGGACCTGCCCTGAACCAGAGGGGAGTACACTGCCCTGAAAGGTGAGTCCCAGGCCTGGCAGCATTCACCATAAGCTAACGGAGGAGCCCTTGGGCCTTAAGGGAACATCAGTGATAGTCTGCCAGTAATTCCTAGGGACCTGTGGTGGTGTACATGGTGTGAGGTTCCACTGCCTTTGAAAGAGGAGGGAGTACGAGAAGGACTTCATCTTGTGGTTTGAATGCCAGATGAGCCTCAATACAATAGAACACCAGGTGGACTTCTAAGGTTTTTGACTGTACTCCTGGGCTCCTGGACAACACCTCTGGACCCACTTGGAGCCTGGGGTGACTTGCTACTTTGGATGGGACACGGGCCTTGCTTTGCCACCTGCTGATTGTGGAACCCCTGGATCCTCAGCAAACATAGGGAGTAGTGAGGGAGTGATTATAGCAGGCCTGGGGCAAGACCCATTGTTATGCTGGCATTAGGTCTGACTCAATGCATTCGCAGTAGTGGTGGCCACAGAGCGGCTTGTGTCTCTCTACTCCCAGGTCCGGGTGACTGATAACAGAGAGACTCTCTTTGTTTGGGGAGAAAGGGAGGGAAGAGAACAAAAGTATCTTCCTGGTAATCCAAAGAATCCTCCCAGAGCATAGTCCAAGACCATCAAGGTGGTACAGAGCTCTACAAGTCTGCAAGAACCACAGTGTTGCTGGGCTTGGAGTGCCCTGTAAAGCAGATACAGCTTAGATCATAACACCCAAGTTCTTCCAAATATCTGGAAAGTCTTTCCAAGAAGTATAGTTACAAACAAGCTGAGACTGCAAAGACTACAGTAAATACCTGTTTCTTCAATGCCCAAACACAGCTGAACATCTACAAGTTTCAAGACAATCCAGGAAAGCATGACCTCACCAAATCAACTGAATAAGCCAGCAAGGACCAATCCTAGAGACAGAGAGATATATGACCTTTCAGACAGATAATTCAAAAGAGCTGTGTTGAGGAAACTCAAAAGAAATTCAGGACAACACAGAGAAGAAATTAATAATTCAATCAGATAAATTTAACAGGGCTGGTTGTGGTGGCTCATGCCTGTAATCCCAGCACTTTGAGAGGCTGAGGTGGGTGGATCTTCTAAGGTCAGGAGTTTGAGACTAGCCTAGCCAACATGGTGAAACTCTGTCTCTACTAAAAATACAAAAATTATCTGGGCATGGTGATGCATGCCTGTAATCCTAGCTACTCAGGAGGCTGAGGCAGGAGAATTGCTGGAACCCAGGAAGTGGAGGTTGCAGTGAGCTGAGATTTCTCCAGTGCACTCCAGCCTTGGCAACAGAGTGAGACTCCGTCTCAAAAAAAAAAAAAAAAAGAAATTGAAATAATTAAAAATAATCAAGCAGAAAATCTGGAGCTGAAAAATGAAATTGGCATACTAAATAATGCATCAGAGTCTTTTAATAGCAGAATGGATCAAGCAGAAAAATTAGTGAGCTTGAAAACAGGACATTTGAAAATACACAGAGGAGACAAAAGAAAAAAATAAGAAATTATGAGGCATGCTTACAGGATCCAGAAACTAGCCTCAAAAGGGCAAATCTAAGAGTTATTGGCATTAAAGAGGAGGTAGAAAAAGAGATAAGAGTAGAGAATTTATTCAAAGGGATAATAACAGAGAACTTTCCAAACCTAGACAAAAATATTAATATCCAAGTATAAGCGGATTATAGAAAGCCAAGCAGAATTATCCCAAAGAAGACAAGGCATTTATTAAAACATTTAAGCAAAGATCAAGAATAAAGAAAGAATCCTAAAAGCATCAAGAGAAAACAAACAAATAACACGATGGAGAATCAATTCATCTGGCAGAAGACTTTTAGTGGAAACCTTACAGGCCAGGAGAGAATGGCATGATATGTATAATGTGCCAAGACCAAAAAAGCAAAAACAAAAAACAAACTCTTACCTTAGGACGTCACATCTGGTGAAACTATCCTTCAAACATGAAGGGGAAATAAAGACTTTCTCAGACAAACAAAAGTTGAGGAATTTCATCAACACCAGACCTGTCCTACAAGAAATGCTAAAGGGAGAAGTTCAATCAGAAAGAAAAGGGCATTAATGAGCAATAAGAAATCATCTGAAGGTAAAAAACTCATGGGTAATAGTAAGTGTACAGAAAAATACATAATATTATAACACTGTAACTATGGTATGTTAAATATTCTTACCTTATGTAGAAAGACTAAATGATGAACCAAGCAAAAATAATAACTACAATGACTTCATGACATTGTACAATAAGATATAACTAGAAACAACAAAAAGTTAAAATGGGGGGGAATTAACTTAAGGTGCAAGGTTTATATTAGTTTTCATTTTGCTTGTTTGCTTGTTTATTTATACAAACAGTGGTAAGTTGTTATAAGCTTAAAACAGTGGGCTACAAGATAGTATTTGCAAACCTCATGGTAACCTCAGACCAAAAAAAAAAAAAAAAAAAAAAAAAAAAAAAAAAAAAAAAAAAAAAAAAAAAAAAAAAAAAAAAAAAAACATACAACAGATACGTAAAATAAAAGAAAGAAACTAAATTGTATCAACAAATAAAATGACTTTCATAAAAAGGAATACAGGAAGGAAAGAAAAAAGGAAGAGAAGACCACAAAATAACCAGAAAACAAATAACAAAATGGCAGGAACAAGTCCTTACTTATCAATAATAACATTGAAAATAAATGGACTAAACTTTTCAATCAAAAGACACAGAGTGGCTGAATAAGTCCAAAAGCAATACCCATTGATCTGTTGCCAACAAGAAACATACCTCACCTATAAAAACACACACAGACTGAAAATAAAGAAATGGAAAGAGATATTTCACACCAATGGAAAGCAAAAAGGAGCATGAGTAGTCATACATATGTAAGACAAAATAGATTTCAAGTCAAAAACCATAAAAAGGGACAAGGAAGTTCACTATATGAAGATAAAATGTTTAATTCAGCAAGAAGGTATAACAATTTTAAGAATATATACATCCAACATTGGAGCACCCACATATTTAAGGCAAATGTTCTTAGAGCTGAAAAAGAGGTCTGAGACCATAGTACCTGGAGACTTCAATATCCTACTTTTAGCATTGGGCAGATTTTACAGATAGAAAATCAATAAAGAAACATTGGACTTAATCTGCACTACGGACCAAATGGACCTAATAGACATTTACAGAACGTTTCATCCAATGGCCGCAGAATACACATTCTTTTCCTAACAGATGAATTATTCTCAAGAATAGACCATATGTTAGGTCACAAAACAAGTCCCAAAACATTCAAAATAATTGAAAAAATATCAAACATCTTTTCTGACCACAATGGAATGAAACTAGATTATCAATAACAATAGGAACTTTGGAAACTATACAAACACGTGGAAATTACAGAAGTTTAATGTCCTTTAAAGTAAATAAATATAATGCAGAATTTATTTGAATAAAAGACAAACTAGTAGAGAAGCAAATCAATATTGTATCTGTTACTATTTTTTAGCCAGAAGATCAGCTGCCATGTTACTTTACTCACAACAACCCTAGAGTGAATGAGATTGTCCTTAAGCACCTTCACTTAATCATGTTAAGGAAATGACAAGAGAATCCCAGTAAGGCTAAAATATCAGTGCCAGGGCCGGGCGCGGTGGCTCAAGCCTGTAATCCCAGCACTTTGGGAGGCCGAGGCGGGCGGATCACGAGGTCAGGAGATCGAGACCATCCTGGCTAACACGGTGAAACCCCGTCTCTACTAAAATACAAAAAATTAGCCGGGCGAGGTGGCGGGCGCCTGTAGTCCCAGCTACTTGGAGGCTGAGGCAGGAGAATGGCGTGAACCTGGGAGGCGGAGCTTGCAGTGAGCCAAGATCGTGCCACTGCACTCCAACCTGGGTAACACAGCGAGACTCCGTCTCAAAAATCAGTGCCAGTGGGCCAATGAAGAAATTATGAAGAAAATTTAAAAAAAATTATTGAAATAAATGATAATGGAAACATAACATACCTAATCCTATGTGACACAACAAAAGCAGTACTAAGAGGGAAGTTTATAGTGCTGACATCAAAAAAAACAGGAACAACTTCAAATAAACAATCTTATAATGCATCTTAAAGAACTAGAAGAGCAAGAGGAACCAAATACAAAACTAGCAGAAGAAAGGAAATAATAAAGATCAGAGCAAAAATAAATGACCTTGAAAGGAAGAAAACAATACAAAAGATAAATGAAACAAAAGGTGATTTTGAAAACTTAAACAAAATTGGCAAACCTTCAGCCAGACTAATAAAAAGACAGAAGATCCAAATAAGTAAAATTAGAAATGAAAAAGGAGGCATTACAACTGATACTGCAGAAACTCAAAGGTTCATTTAGTAGCTACTGTGAACAACCATATGCCAATAAATTGGAAAATCTAGAACAGATGGACAAATTCCTAGACACATAGATTAAACCAAGAAGAAATCCAAAACCCGAACGGACCAATAACAAGTAACGAGTTGGATAATGTAAAAATAAGTCTTCCAGTAGAGAAAAGCCCAGGACCTGATGGCTTTACCGCTGAATTCTACCCAACATTTAAAGAATAACTAATACCAATCCAACTCAAACTATTTTGAAAAATAGAGGAGGGAATTCTTCAAACTCATTTTACAAGGCCAGTATTACCCTAATAGAAAACCAGACAAACACATGTAAACAAACGAACAGACAAATCCCCAAAGCTGCAGGCCAGTATCTCTGATGAGTATTGATCTAAAATACTAGCAAACCAAATTCAGTAATACATTTAAAAGATCATTCATCATAATCAACTGGGATTTATCTCTGGGATGGAAGGATGGTTCAACATACACAAATCAATGTGATACATCATACCAATAAAATTGATGAAAACCATTTGATTATTTCAATTGATGCTGAAAAGCATTTGATAAAATTTATTATAAAACCCTAAAATGAGAATAAAAGGAACACACCTCAACATAATAAAAGCCATATATTACAAACCTACAGCTAGCATTATACTCAACAGGGAAAAACTCAAAGGCTTTACTCTAAGATATGAAACATGATGAGGGATGCCTACTTTTACCACTGTTTTTCAACATAGTACTGTAAGTCCTTTCTAGAGCAATCAGACTCTAGAGAAAGAAATAAAGGACATCCAATTTGGAAAGAAAGGAGTCAAATTAATCTTATTTGCACATGATATGATCATATATTTGGGAAAACCTAAATATTCCACAATAAAAAACTGTTAGAACTGATACAGTTAGTAAAGTTGCAGGATACAAAATTAACAAACAAAATCAGTAGCATATGTGTATGCTGACAGTGTAATTCCATTTATAATAGCCACAAATAAAATTAAATACCTGGGAATTAACCAAAGAAGTGAAAGATGTCTATAATTAAAACTATAAAACTTTGATGAAAGACATTGAGGAGGACACCAAAATATGGAAATATGTTCCATGTTCCTGTATTGGAAGAATCAATATTGTTAAGATGTTCATACTACCCAAAGCAATCTACAGATTCAGTCCAATTCCTATCAAAATACCAATGACATTCTTCACATAAATAGAAAAAAGAATCCTAAAATTTATATAGAACCACCAAAGAGCCAGAATAGCTAAAGCTATCCTAACCAAAAAGAACAAAACTCAAGGAATACAATTACCTGACTTCAAATTATCCTACAGAGCTATAGTAATCTAAACAGCATGGTACTGGCATAAAACCACATAGACCAATGGAACAGAATAGAGAACCCAGAAACAAATCCACACACCTATGGCAAACTCATTTTTGATAAAGCTGCCAAGAACATACACTGAGGAAAAGAAAGTCTTTTAAATAAATGGTGCTGGGAAAACTAAATATCTGTAGGCAAAATAATCCAGATCCCCCTCTCTCTCCATATACAACAATCAAACCAAAATGATTACAGACTTAAATCTAAGACCTCAAACTGTGAAACTACTACAAAAAAAAGCATTGGGAAAACCCTCCAAGACATTAGCCTGGGCAAAGAATTTCCTGAGTAATACCTCACAAGAACAGAAATCCAAAACTAATATGGACAAATGGGGTCACATCAAGTTAAAAAGATTCTGCACAGCAAAGGAAACAATCATCAAAGTGAAAAGACAACACATAGAATGAGAGAAAGTATCTACAAATTACCCATCTGATAAAAGGTTAAAAATCAGAAGATATAAGGAGATCAAACAGCTCTATAAGATAAAATCTAATAATCTGATTTAAAATCGGCAAAGATTGAAATAGACATTTTCAAAAGAAGACATACGAATGGCAAACAGGCATATGAAAATGTGCTCAACATCAATGATTATCAGAGAAATACAAATCAAAACTGCAATGAAGTATCATCTCACCCCAGTTAAACTGGCTTTTTTCCAAAAATCAGGCAATAACAAATGGTGACAAGGATGTGGAGAAAAGGGAATGCGTTCATACTCTCTTGGTGGGAATGTAAATTAGTACAACCACTATGGAGAACAGTTTGGAGGTTCCTCAAAAAACTGAAAATAGAGCCACCATATAAGCTAGCAATCCCACTGCTGGGTATACACCCAAACGAAAGGAAATTATTATATCAAAGAGATACCTGCTCTTTAGTGTTTGTTGCAGCACTGTTCACAATAGCCAAGATTTGGAAGCAACCTGTATCCACTGTGTGTAAGTACCACATTTTCTTTATCCATTCATCTGAATAAAGAAAACATGGTACTTATACACAATGGAGTTCTATTCAGCTGTAAAAAAAGAATGTTATTAAGTTATTTGCATCAACATGGAAGAAACTGGAGATCATTATGTTAAGTGAAATAAGCCAGGCACAGAAAGGCAAGCATCACATGTTCTCACTTATTTGTGGGATCTAAAAATCAAAACAATTGAACTTTTGGAGATAGAGAATAAAAGGGTGGTTACCAGAGCCTGGGAAGGGAAGTGGGGGACTGGGTCGGGGGAGGGAGGCAGGGATTGTTAATGGGTATAAATAAATATAATTTGAAATAATAAATAAGACCTAGTATTTGATATTGCAAGAGAGTAACTATAGTCAGTAATAATTTAATTGTACATTTAAAATAACTGAAGGAGTATAATTGGATTGTTTGTAAGACAAAGGATAAATGCTTGAGGGGTAAGATACGCCAGTTTTCATGGTGTGATTAATAATAATCTCCAAACTGCTCTCCATAGCAACATTGTGCGCCTGTATCAAAACATCTCATGTACACCACAAGTATATACACCTACTATGTACCCATAAAAATTAATCAAAACAACATAAAAAATAGACATTGATTTGTTTGCTTCCAATAAATGACACCATAAGCCATGGCATGGAGTGGCAAAAAATGTTTCTTAAATTGTTATTTGTAGTTTCATCTGTAATCAAATGCCTATAGGAGGCAATATTTTGAATCACCACATAGTTGCTGCTGTGGAACACTTTAATAAAAATGAATATAATAATGTTGGTTGGGTTGCACTGGAAAATGTAGAGAAAGAAACTGAGTTCAGAGTTTTTAATTCCAAGATCAAGGTCTATGTAATGGATTAGAAAAGTTCTATTACTGCTGTAAGAGAAACAGCATTTCCTAGAAAATTTCCCAAACCCAAAGTCTAATATGGAGAGTGACTGAATTATAATTCAGCACAATCTTTCAGGGTTTCTTATATTAGAAATAAGGCATTGACTGAGAAGGAGGAAGGCCATGAAAATTGGGATGGAGACACAAGGGCTGATTCTGATGATGTGGAGGTACCTGAACTTTTACATTTTATGGAGGCTCATTTGTCAGTAGAAGCAGTCTTTTCTCCTAAATTTGAGGAATACACTCTTCACTTTTCTCAAGAACTTAGTTTTCCTGGCCTGAGACCTTGATGTGATGAGGAATGCTGATGTCCTCTAGATGTATCCTACTACCTCTCTTTGTTTCTAGATGTATTAGGTTGGTGCAAATATATTAATTTGGTATCAACCTGATATAAGACTCAGTTTTTTATGCTTTTGTAACAGATAACACTTATGATCAGAATAGAGATACAGCACACATAAAGAGAATTACGTAACTTATATTTATTTTAACTAAAACCTGGGGAATATGTATAGAAATGAATTAAAAGGATATTGGTCAGAATGGGTGGATATAATTTGGGTCAGGTTGAAGGTATTGAAATTGATTCACTTAAGCAAAAATTCCATATTCAATGTGCTCTAAGTGGCTGGTAAATCATTCTTACTTTTGGTTTTGTTAGTTGACTGAAGTTGAGCTACAAGAACTCCCTTGGTATACTATAGAAGATGGTATCAAAAGACTTCGGGATATATGAATGTGGGGATAGAGTTAGGTTGTAACAACTGCTTATATACATTGGTGAAGGGAATATCGTCAGCCTTGATAAGCTCTGTAGTAGCTTTCTGTAGGCCAGGAATGACAGTAAGTTGCCTTACCATTAAAATAGAATCCCTGAAATAAATAGGGATGGTGGAATCCCAAGGTGGCTGGAGCCAAGTGGCAGCACTGGACTGCCAGAGACAACAAGCATAGAATTTGTGTAATGGGTAGCAGATTTGAAGCAGTGATAAGAATGATTTCACCTACAGAGAATGTTGTCATTGGCTACTTGATCATGGTGGCTCAAGGACTGAAATTCATGAGGAGCTTGCTATAAAGTCTCACTTGATGTGTAGAAATGGAAAGGAGAGTCTGGTGAACAGAAGTTTAACTTGGATCATCAGAGAATTTATTTCCATTTGTGAGCCAGTTCATACTTTCAGGGCTCTTTGGATGAAGGGGAACCAGGTTCCTTTAGGGAAGGACTCTGCACAGCCAAAAACTCATCCAATGTATTTTTCTCTAGCTTTCTCCAAAAGGATTTGTGGCCATTTACAAGGGTGCACTGAAAAAAGGGGAAGGTACCATGCTATTAAGGAATTGTACGACACTGGTTCTGAGCTGCCAGGAATTCCTAGGGACACAAGATACCACTCTGATCCACCAGTCAAACGAGGGACTTTGGAGGTCAAGATATTAACGATATTTTAGGTTGAGGGTCTCTCCCTGGGAGACCACTGGGTTCCCAAACCCACCTGGCGTTATTTCCCAGTTCAGGAATGTTTAACTGGAATAGGCACACTAAACAATTGGCACAATAACCTTGTTGATTTCTTGACCCATGGATTGAGGGTTTTTATTGGTAAGAAAGGTCAGGGGAAAAGAATCTAGAGGAACCTCTACCTATAAATACAGTGAGCCAAAGACAAGATCTCCTTCCTCGAAGAGTTTCAAGATTAATGCCATATCAAAAACTTGAGAATGTAGAAATGATGATTTCTAGCATATTCCCATTCAACTCTCCTATTTAGCCTGTGTAGGAGAAGACAGATGTTGGAGGAAGTCTTAATCATGTGGTACATTTAATTGCGGCAGCTGTCTCAGATCTGGTTTCATCACTGGAGCAGATAAAAAATTCCCTGTCATACATTTACTGATTTGGTGAATGGTTTTTTGTTTGTCTGTTTGTTTGTTTCCTTGCCTATTGCTAGAGCCACCAAACACAGTTAGCTTTCATGTGGCATGGCTAGCAAGACATTTTCCCTATTCTACTTCGGGGATGTAGCAACTTTCCTGCTCTCTGTCATAATCTAATCAAGGATCCTTGATTATCTCTTCATTTCACAGAATATTCAATTGTTCCACTATGTAGATGATGTATAATGACTGTACCCCGTGAGAAGAAAGTGGAAACTACCCTAGACATCTTGATAGTACACGTGTATACCAGAAGGGAGTAAACAAATTCCAAAATATTAAAACACCTGTACCTCAGGACAATTGTTTAAGGTTACGATAATCTGGGGCATGTCAAGATATGTCCTTCCAATGTCAAAGATAAATTTTTGTATCTGGCTCCTCCTACCGTATAGAAAGAGACTCAGTGTTCCATAGGACCTTTTGGATTATAAAGATCACATGTATCTTATTTATTGAGTACCTTGAAAGGCTGCAATTTTTAGTGGGACCCAGATGAAGAAGATTCAGGCTGAGACATATCACACAGCAGGTCTAATGATATTTGAAATGTCTGTGACAGACAGGTGTTTTACAGAATCTTTGTCAGGACTTTATGGGTAAACTACAGTGAAAACACTTAGGATTTTGAGGGATACCATGACATCTCCTTCAGTTAACAAGTCTCTTTTTGAGATACTTCTGGCTTGCTATTTGATCCCACAAGAGCCTGAACTATCATTATGGGTGATCAAATTATCATTTAATCTGACTTGCCCATCATAAATTGGGTTTTTTTCTGACCCATTAAGCCCTACATTGGGGTACATAGAGCTTCATTTCACCACTAAATGGAAGTGGTATATACAAGATCAAGCTTGAGCACATCCTGAAGGCACAAACAAGTTGGATTTGCAATGACACAGATTCTCAGGGTGTCTGCTCCTCTTATATATTCTCTTATCTTTCAACCCACACTTACTGGCTGACCTACTGAGGGAAAAATTATTTTGAATTTTCAGATGCTTCTGCCTGGTATACTGACACTATCTGAAATAACAAATGATTTGGTTTATAGGGAACATGATTTGGTGTCAAGGAGATCTGCAGAAGTCGTATATGGAAAAACATCTCCAAGTGTACAGTGTGAAGATATCTGCGTCTTATGTAAGTACTCAACAAAAATCATTCTTAACAGAGGGGAGCTTAGTAACTGGATGGTCAAGATAACTTATTCTGTGGATGTCAGTCACCGGTCACCTTGTTTGTGCCCAACAGGCACATAAATGAAATGTTCATTGGTTCAGCAAACTGGGCTTTTACTTACCGTGGACAATTTGGTTAGAGCTATTTCTGAGTGTCCCACATGCCAACAGTAGAGGCCAACACTTGGTTTTAGTATGGCATTATTCTCCAGGGGTACCAGCCAGTGACCTATTGGCAGATTAATTATATTGAATAGCTTCTACAGTGGAAGAGGCAGTGCTTTTTTTTTTTTTTTTTTTTCTGGAATAGATATTCTGGCTATGATTTTGTTTCCTCATCCCAAAATGCTTCTTCTAAAACCATCATCCTTGAACTTTCAGATGCCTTATTCACTGTCATAGTTCACATAGCATTGTTTTTGACATGGAAATTAAGTTTACAGAAAATAAAATGTGGCATTGGTACATGCTAATAAAATTTATTGATGTTATCATGTCCCCATCTAATATGATTTTGCTGTGTCCCCACCCAAATCTCATCTTGAATTGTAGCTCCCATAATCTCATGTGTCATGGGAGGGACTCGGGTGGAGATCATTGAATCATGGGGGTGGTTACACTGTTCTCATGGTAGTCTTACACGATCTGATGGTTTTATAAGTGGGAGTTCCACTGCACAAGCTCTCTTGTCTGCCACCATGTAAGATGTGCCTTTCTCCTCCTTTGTCTTCTGCCATGATGGTGAGTCCTCCCCAGCCATGAGGAGCTGTGAGTCCATTAAAGCTTTTTTTGTTTATAAATTATTCAATCTTGAGTATGTCTTTATTAGAAGCATGAAAACTGACTAATACACCATCAACCCGAAGCAGCTGACCTGATGGGTTAAGTGGTTTTTGGAATATTCAGTTATGGCACTGGCTGGGTGACAATGCTTTGAAGGCTGGGATAATGACCTCCAGGATACAGCATATGCTCTGAATCAGTGACCAATGCATAGTGCCCTTTTTCTAAAAGCTAGGATTCCCAGGTCAATGAATGAAGGGCTGAAAATGGAAATAACTTCTGTCATTATTATACTTAACAACCCAGTAGTGACATTTTTGCTTCTGTCCCTGTAACTTTGGATTCTTCTGGTCCAGAGTTCTTCCCTGCTTGGTATCCAGCTCTTATTTCATAATGAGAACTTTCAAATTTGAGAGTTTACCTGTCTTTTTTTTTTTATTATTATACTTTAAGTTCTGGGATACATGTGCAGAACGTGCAGGTTTGTTAACATAGGTATACACGTGGCATGGTGGTTTGCTGCACCCATCAACCCATCATCTACATTAGGTATTTCTCCTAATGCTATCCCTCTCCTAGCCCCCCACGCCCCCGACAAGCTCTGGTGTGTGATGTTCCCCTCTGTGTGTCCATGTGTTCTCGTTGTTCAACTCCCACTTATAAGTGAGAACATGTGGTGTTTGGTTTTCTGTTCCTGTGTTAGTTTGTTGAGAATGATAGTTTCCAGCTTCATCCATGCCCCTGCAAAGGACATGAGCTCATCCTTTTTTATGGCTACATAATATTCCATGGTATATATGTGCCACATTTTCTTTATTCAGCCTATCATTGAGAGATTACCTAAGTCTTATTTGCGTCTACCTGGGCATGGTGTTTGGCGATACAAAAGCCAAGGAAAGGTTGATACTGTGTCTTTTAGGCTCCTCCTTTCACCTTCTACACCATACTATACCCAATAAGTAAGTAAGTTGTGTTTAAAATTTGGCAATATCCATGACAAGTCATAGACTATTTCATTGTTATGAATCTCAGAATTTGCCAGAATTCTGCCAAAGGGCTCCACTTTTCCTCCTCCCACAAAGCCACAGATACTGCAGTGCTTTGGGCTTGACATATTCCATTTAGCTTCAACTTGTGTCTTCCTTTTCCAGGTTGAGAGAGATTAAAAAAATACATTATTCTCTTCCTTTTCTTAATTTTTCAAGACAGCTGGACTATCGCCCAGTCATATTGGCAAATCACACCCCTAATTTATGCAGGAGATGATAAAGCTTCATCCTTGCTGATTTTTTAGAAGCATATGGAATAAAAATGTGCCAGACCCAGCTTTGCACTCCAGGAACGTGTGGGAGAGCTTACCAGCACTTATGGGGTAAAGGAAAAGGAGTCATGACTGAAACTCATAAAATAGTCTAAGTTTTCTTTCATTACCCTCACTTTTGGGTATTTTAGGATATATTTCATAAAGGGCTGTATTTATGAAAATATAATACATTGCTTAAAATGTACTAGGAATCTTGCTATTTAAAGGAAATTCTTTATTTTTTATATTTTGGAAATCTTTTCTGTAAGCCCCTCCTTTTTAAAATCAAATGTATATCATCATGATCTCCAATGATTTTGTTTGGTTTTATTTTGGCAAGTAGAAACAGTTTCAATTCTTGCTTTGCAATTTGGATGCCTATTTTATATGAATTTTAAAAATTGATGTTTAATAATTGTACCTATTTATGAGGTGCATAGTGATGTTTTGATACATATAGTGTATAATTATCAGATCAGGATAATTAGTATATCCATTATTTCTAACATGTATCATTTCTTTATGTTGAGAACATTCAATATCCTCCTTCTAGCTATTTGAAACTATATATCACTGTTAACTATAGTCATCTTACAGTGCTATAGAACACTAGAACTCATTCCTCCTATCTAGCTGTAATTTTGTATCCTTTAACAAATCTCTCCTTCTCTCTTTCCTCTTTTTTTAACAAAGGCTATTTCCTTTTTATACTCATAAGAATCTCGTAAAGTTGAATTGCAGTTGAGTGTTATTTAATTCAATGATAATTTTTAATTTAGAAAATTGGAAAAAAGGACTATTAATTAGGTAATATTTTATTTTCTACTGTAAGTACAATACTGCTTTCTTTAATTCTCTAATTGTTGCCTGGTGAAATACCCACCACAGAGGAAGTCTTGGATTTCCCTGGATACATTTTCACTCATAATCTCTTGTATTTGTTATAAATATTAAACTATGCACAGTTCTTTCAGCACCTGTTAACACTCATTCTCAGAACATCAACTCTCTTCATATTTGAAGTCAATGAGAGCTCTAGTTAATGGGGCAGATCTATTCCCTGGAGGTTATACCTAGTTTTGTCCTAGAAATAAATTTAAGTATGTTGCCATAGTTCCAAGTATTAAGCAAGTTTTTATTAAAACAAATATTCCTGTCCACTCAAGTGGACAAAAGCACTGAGCCTGAGCAAGAAAACAAAGAACGCTCTAATCAATCAAGATGGGAGAAATTTCGAGATTAAAATTAGATTCTCTTACTCTACTTGTTTATACATATTGTATGTGAAATAATATAAATCTAAATGCAAACATGGTAGTTACTTGCAAAAATCACAGTGAAATTCTATGATATTAAAGTAGATTATCATTCCTCATTGTTTATTCATTGTAGTGAAATATCCATTATATGCTTTCTAGCATATGATTTCCTCTTTCCTGCTAATAACTCTTTGATTTCCTCCAGGAAATACCCCTCCTTAATTTTCAGCCTTTTGCTTTAGGTTGGCCTCTTTCTCTGGGTCAAAAATTAAGCAAATTACCCACATCTCAGTCAATCAGCACATTGCATTCTAATAGAAGCAATGATTGGCTCAGGGATGGTTATGTGATCCTCTTAGAGTCAAGAAGTTACAATGATGCTTTTTTTAGGTGTGCTGAAATAAATACTCCGTTTTTCTTAGTGGATATAAACCTTAGAGGATTAGTGACAACTGCTGGTGTAGTCATTTTTAATCACATGGTAAATGCAGCCAACTGCAAGGAAACAGGTCTCAGAGAAATAGAGATAATGAAAATAAATGTTGGTATCATCATTTGAGCCCTAAATGAAGATAAACCTGAATATCTATCTCATGACTGCTTAGTTATTTGACGCAATAAGTCTTCCTCTTTCCTGCTTTTTGGCTTAAGTTCTTATCAACAGTAGAAATAATTTATACTGGTACATTCATCAAAACTAATGGCACTGCTCTTGGCACTGGGGATATTAACAGATATAAAACACTGCTTCTAACTTCAAGGAACTCACGGTCCTTGAGGTAACACACATGCACGTGTGCCCACACACACACTCTCTCTCACACAATAGTCTAACATTAGATTTATGTGTGGAGCTTGGTAGCACAGATTGGGGTGAGAGTGGGTCAAAGAAAGCTTACCAAAAATGTGACATTGGAATTTATTCTTCAAAGAAATGCACATTTAAACCAAATTGGTCTGATTCCTATCTAAGTTTGGATTGCTTTGAAGGCACATAATGTAAGTACAAGTACACATGATTTAAGTACAAGTATTAATAATTTACCTGGGAGTTAATCCCAGGAGGCATTAGAAGGAGAGGGGAAAATGAGACAAATGCGAGCAAAGCCAGTAAAAGGCACATTAATGAGTAAGTTACTACAGGCACTGAGACTCAGTCCCATTGTTTTTCCTTCGAGACTCCATGTTACGGAAGGCATGGCATTTATCCATGACTCCCTTCTCTTATTGGTTGAGTGTTGCCCCTGGTATCTTATTGCCCTTTTTGCACTTTGCACTTTGGTACCTTATTGCACTTATTCGCTTCACCTATGTGCAATGGAATATGCTTCAGTGTTACGGGAGAATGTCTTCAGGAAGAAGAAAACAGGCATATGTTATCAGTGTGCTGGGAATCAGCTGCAGGAAAACTGAGGTGAGCCTAAGGGAGAAGGGGTAGCATCAACTTCATCTGCTACAACTCCAGTTGTGTGTGGGAATTCTTATCCCCTCACTAGTATTTCCATAAATTCCCAGAGACATGTATCTTGACACTTTTCATTGGTTCTGAGTTACTAACTCCAGTGATTGTTCTATCTCCTTGTAGCTTGCTTTTTTCCTTCAGTGTGTGTCAAACCCCTTGAGAAGTTCAGTCACTGATCTTTAATTTCCACTGAACACTTTTAGAAGATGTCTTTGCAGGGTGTGTTTTGATGGACGTATGTGTGTAGCACAATCTTCAGAAAATGAGGTAATGGGAGAGTTTTCATCTCTGCAATCAAAATACTGTGAAGTTTAGTGTGACATATTTTTGGTCTTTAAAAGTCCTAGATTGCTATCCTGGGCTGAATTCCTTAGAAGCAAAACCTGAGACAGGGATTCTTGGGCAATGATTTGCTGCTGAAGTGACTCCAGTGAAATATTTAAGGTAATGAAGAAAATAGGATAAGACAAGGAAAAAGCTGGGCAAAAAAATCAGCTGGGTTTAAATTCTCATTTAAACCAAATCGGTCTGATTCCTACCTAAGTTTGGATTCCTTCGAAAGCATACTCTGATACATGATTTAAGTACAAGTATTAATAATTTATCTGGGAGTTAATCCCAGGAGGCACAACTGAAGAAGAAGAAGGAAAAGAAGAACACTTATAGAAGTGGATTCAACTGATGCCACAGTGAGCTCCAGAATAAAATTGGAACCCACAGTTTTATTCTTGACAAGGACGAGGGGGAAGGCTTTTTGTACCTCTTTATTAGTCAGTCACTGGCTACTGGCTACCACTTGGAGAAAGGGTGTAACCTGTCAAGCATTTCTGGACTAGGGTGCTCCTGTTGTTAACAGACAGTTTTCAAAAGAGTGCAGCTGTGAGCTTGTGACCAGTGGCTCACAAAAACTGAGGGAAAGGTGCACCTGCACTTGCTTGTCACAGGGGATCTGTGTGAGTTACTGACAGCTCTCCTATGGTCACTCAGCCATGACAATTTATCACTCACTGATCAGACTTCTCAAGGCCCTTGCCTTCTGCAAAGCTACTCATCTCCATTCATCTCTCACGACCCCCACTGCTTCATTACTTTATGTTCATCCTTATTGCTTCTACATGCAAATCAACTTTTTTTTTTTATTATACTTTAAGTTCTAGGGTACATGTGCACAACATGCAGGTTTGTTACATAGTATATAAAACAATTTAGCTCTCAATCCCCTTCTAAAATAAGGCCCTCCTTCGCCTACCAAAAGGCTCATAAATGTGTTAGCCAGCCAACGAGTTACTTGCTAGACTTGTTCTGGTTCTTGTATAATTTCATGGAACAGCTGAGAGAGACCCTGAAAGTTCAACCTTCCCCTGTCCTCACCCATTTCTGAGTATGGAGCTATAGTTTATCACTGAAATGAAGGCCTGTGTTAGCAGAAGAGTTGATAGTCCATTTTGATTTTAAACAGCAACGATTTTATCTCTGCAAAAGATGAATAGCAACTAGATGAGACAAGTTTGCTTTTGGTGGATAAAGTAGCATGTGCGAAGATGCAGAGAAGTGAACATGGTAAACTTAGGAAATGTGCAAATAGTTCAGTTTGGCTTAAAATCAAGTTGTGGATGGAAGCAGGGCCATGGGAAATTAGCTGCAAAGGCAGGTAGGTAGAGATCAGAGCTTTAATGATTCAACACATGATGGCAAGGAGTTTAGGCCTTGCCCTGAAAGCATGATGCCACATTCAGATTGGCATTTTAAAAAGATCATTCTGTCTGTATTTGCTCTGTGAAACATGGAGCAAGGCAACACAGGGGCAGGGACATCGATTATGTATTTTTTTTAACAAAAACATAAAAGTATTGCTAAATAAAGATGATAATAGTAATGAAAAGATTCTGAGTTTAAATGACATTTAAATAGTGAAAAGGACAGGACCCGATGATGAATTGCACATAGACAAGGGGACATTAATACTTAGAAAGATTACCAGCTTTTTGGCTTGCATACTATCATTTTGCTAGTTTTTTTCTCTTTCCCTATTCTTGTTATTTCTACCCTCTCAATAAAACAAAAATGGTATCATACTTTACATACTGTCCTGTAGCCTATTATATTATGAACACCTTTCATTATAATAAACATGGCACGAGTAGTGTTTTATTATAAAAATGTAGAATAATTTACATAACTAATAATTTATTGTGGACATTTACCTTATCTTTAAATATTATAAACCATGTTACTACCAGTATCTATAAAGTCAAACGTTTGTTCATATTCTTAATTATAGTTTTAGGATATTTCTAGAGAAGGCGTTACTTAATTTTTAAAGCTTTTGATAAATATTGCTGAATTGTTCTCTAGAAGCTTTATATCTCAAGATATTCACAAAACCACCTACCCTTTGATTTGAAGTGTCTTGGAAATTCTACTTTCTGAAAGAAACTTTCTTAGAATTAGATAAGATGGTGGCATAAATTTAAATGTTTTGATGACTAACACCTTTACTTTTGCCTGACCTCTGAATAGATACTCAGGGTCCTCAGCAAATTTTATGGTTTGGTCCTCACAAAACCATATTTTCCTTTTCAGTCATATACATAGCTGTCATTAGTCTTCCTTTTGGAAAAATAGGAAATAATCTAAAAGAAGCAACTTCAAAATTAATTTGGATAGAATTTGTTAAGCAACCAATGATAATTTATAAACTTGTTTATCCGCCTATTTGTTAATTCAACAAAAATTTATTGAAAGCTCATTCTTGTTCTAGGTAATGCTCATAAAAACTACTTCCCTTCCCTTATTTAGGTAGTTTAGACTCATCCAAAATCATGATAATTATAATGATGATAATGATGAAGAACCTGACATTTATGTGGTGTTTTTTATGGGTCAAACACTGTTTTGTCAGCAAACCTATGAAGCTATTTTATTTCTTTTTTTTTTTTTTTGAGACTATTTTCTCACAAAGCGGACAAAGGGTAGGTTATAGCAAAGTCTTCCTAGAGAGGCCTATATCTAAATTGAGATATCAAGGCTAAAGTGGAGTTAGTTTCATGTGCCCTCAAAGCTTTTATTTTTACTTTTTATTTTACAAACACTTCAGGGCCTTCATATTTGCTGTTCAGAGTGGTGTCTACCTGGAGAAAATGTTGCCTTGTCCTGTGGTTTACGGTGGCAGAAGAATTCTTAAGACTCTTCTCTGAGAATATTGTCTATTCACTATCTCTCTTCCCATTTTATATTCAACACTTCCTCTCCATCTACTGCAGGGTACATACCCATAGAAACTTGCTCTAATGAAAGAAGTAACAGCATGTAGGAATGGAATGGGGTACTCACAAGTTGCCTCTGTAGCAGCCCCACTGGGGTATAGATGGTTGCTGAGAGTGGAGATAGTATCACTGACAACTTAATTGTTGTTTCTCAGCATCCGTAAAGGAATCCTCAGGATTTCTTTTTTGAAACTGTTATAGTTGTCCTGACAGCCTCAGTCAATTTTTATCTTTGACTGAGCTCTCAGACAATAATCTCTGGGTGATTGAATAAGTCACCCTAAGTCGGTTCTCTGATTTAGACACAATTAAATCAGATTTGTTTTAAAAAACAGGCTTTAGAAAGAAAATAAAATTAGAAATTAGAACCAAGGAAAAAAGTAGGATGTCCTCACCAGAAAAGTAGGTTTATCTATCTGTCCTCTTTATTGTACCGTGGACACCTCTAAGAATCCTTGCAATTCAGCTGTGTTTCTCCAGTGCCTTATATGACACCTGGTGGATAAATAAAAGAAGAAATGAAGAAAAAAAGAAAACAAATGCATAGAGATAAAAAAGACCCCCTTTTTTTTTTTTTTGAAAAGCTTAGAAAAATTGAATATATAAATCAACACATGAGCAATAGTAGTGATGCTGTTCTAAGTTTTTGAAAACTTCTTTCTCTTTTGACATCACTGGTCACATTGATAATATTGGTCCAAACCCAGTTCCCAATGTTCTTTCTGCTACATTCTGTTAACTTTTGACTTACAGTGCTCTCTTTTTCAGTCTTATTCTTCTAAATTCAGATATTCTCCACCACCTGCATAGGTTAAGAAATATCTTTTTTATTAATAATATAATAATAATTATTAAAATTAAATAATATCTCCTATTATATATCTATGAATAATTAGGGCAATCAACCTGTTTTAAAGGCACCCTCTCTGAAAGCAAAATGTTGTCTTTTTTTTTTTTTTTTTTTTTTTTTTTTTTTTTTTTTTTTGCCCTATGAAAATTATAGTTATTTAGTTGTTCTACTTTTTAAAATATATATGTTTTACATCTGAACACCCTATGCAGAGACAAAATGGCAAAGTCAATGAAGAAACTTTTTTCTTTTGGGAAATACTGTGTGCTAAACATTTCCAAAATTCACTGTGTTTAATCCTTATGACAATCCTGTGTACTTTTCAGATTAGGTAACTTACAGAAAGATAAAATGAGAACTTTTCTAAAGGAGGGAAATAATAAAATGTGGCTAATTTTACCATCCAGATGTACAGGTGAGAGAAATATTACGGAGGAGATTCTTGACCTTTTTGTGTATCTGTGAGATGATAGAGCTTTGAGGGAATATTTTAGAGACTAAGGCCCCAAACCTTAGGAAAAGTGTCTCTGAATGATATTTCCTCTCTTCTCCTGCACTCCCACGCTGCAAGAATGATTAGTCAGATCAGAGGAAGTGCCTCTTGCTCTGACTGGTGTCCCACACAGGGAAGCATTTACTTCTGCCCCGAAAATGAAGGCAGGGCTCTGGAGTAATTAGATCTGCCTTGGCAGTCAAGGCGGAAAGACTTGAGGACTGGTTCATTGTGATCTCCTAGCTGGGGGCACTGGGGAGCTATTGTATTTGTATTTTAAAGGAACCCAGCTGACATGAAACCAAAGGAAACTGTTTCAAAAAAGAGAGGAAGCTAAAATGTCAATCATACAGACTAGTTATCTCTTCTTTGATGCATTATATTATTATTATAAGTATTACTCTCAGTGTACCACGAAATCCACTTTAAAGATTAGTGAAATTCTAATGTGTTTAAAAATAAAGCAGTCTTGGTGGTTTGAAAGTAACTCAGCTATTTGGATCAGTTTTTTTTTTTTCCCCCTGTATTTCCTATGGAGATAATCTAAGTGTAGCATTTCTGCTAAAGATGAAATCCTATTGACTTCAAAGGGCTTTTGGATCAATGAAACCATCAAGGAAAGCAGCACTGATTTAAGTTCCCTTCTTTACTCTCACATGGGTAGCAAGAGCCTGTGGAAAAACGCAAAGAAATATTAATTGGCATGCTGCTATGTAATAGTTTGTTTCTAGACTAAGAAAAAGACAATGTTATTCTGTTTTAATATATTTTACTATCCAAAATTATGAAGTGGTTTACTAATTTTCTAGTGAGAGGAACGTACTTGGTAGAAAATGTATTCTGCAAAATGTTACCAAATTTGGAAATTGTGTGGTTCATAAAGCCTGACAGTAAAGTACATCTTTGAAAGACTGGACAAGTTTTCATTACCAACAGATGCTCGTATCTTTATTTTCCTTTAAAGGATTGTATTCATTGTGTAGGCTGAGTATTTATCCTCAATAATGTATAATTCTCTCTATATGTACATATATACACACACATATATATGTGACACACATACAGATATGTGTATACATATATCTGTATCTATATATGTATAGATCTGTATGTATATGTGTACACATATACATATCTGTATGTGTATATATACACATCTGTATAAGATATATATATCACACTTATACATATACAATATATCTGAGTGAGATGTATATATATCATATATACACACATGTATATGTGACACACATACAGATGTATATATATCTCTACGTATATATAGCTGTGTGTATCTCTATGTGTATATATACATATATACACATATATCTGTATGTGCATATATATACATGTGAGTGAGATGATTCATGACCTTTTTTGTGTGTGAGAGACAGCTTTAGGGGAATAATTTAAAGACTATGACTCCAACCCTTACAAAGAAAGTATCTTTGAAGACACTTTCAGTATTATCATTGTACAGACACCTTCTGTATTATCATCTATATGTGTGTACGTGTATAATAGTCTATCTGATTTTCTGGTGGAGAATATACATATTACTTCTTTTATTACAGAGAAAGCAAGGTTGAACATTCAGGAGAATAGAAAACATCCAAACCAATCACATAAGGAGAAAGTAGTAAAAGAGCTGTATTTTAACAAAGAGGTACTCTAATTGGCAAGACAGTGACCAACCATTACGACCAACCATTATGAGAGTATAGCTTAGGGACGTTTGTGCTCAGCTCCACTTTTACCCAGTGTCAATGCATGCCTCAGGGTATTTTCTTCTGGAGGAGAGTTTTGTGGATGCCATCTTTCTGTTATGGAAAAACAGTGGAGGAATAGACAGTTTCTTGCCATGACTCATCATCATTTAAATGATTGGTGTTTGAGTTCGGAAATAGGCTCATATATACTTGAATTCCATGGTTTAAATAAGCCACTGAGTTAAAGTGATAAGAAATTAAAGGTAGAAAATAGAGGGATAGGGTGGGCTTGGTGGCTTATACCTCTAATTCCAGCACTTTGGGAGGCCAAGGCGGGAGGATCACTTGAGGCCAGGAGTTCAAGACCAGCTTGGCCAATATGGTGAAACTCCATCTTTACTAAAAATACCAAAAAAAATAGATGGACATGGTGGCGGGTGCCTGTAATCTCAGCTACTAGGGAGGCTGAGGCATGAGAATCCTTTGATTCTGGGAGGTGGAGGTTACAGTGAGCCGAGATCGCACCACTGCACTCCATCCTGGGCAATGAAGTAAGACCCTGTCTCAGAAGAAAAAAAAAGAAAGAAAGAAAATAGAAGGATTTACCAAATTCAAATTTGATAAGCATGTAAAAATTTGATTCAAGTGCTATAAATACATGGTGCCTTCTCACTTTCACCAGTATCATGACTAAATTCTTCACATCATATTCTGAAAGCTGTTGAGTTTTCACAAGCTCATACTTAAGAAGAAACTCTGTGAGTTTGCGCTTATATTCCCTTTTGNTATACACATATATCTGTATGTGCATATATATACATGTGAGTGAGATGATTCATGACCTTTTTTGTGTGTGAGAGACAGCTTTAGGGGAATAATTTAAAGACTATGACTCCAACCCTTACAAAGAAAGTATCTTTGAAGACACTTTCAGTATTATCATTGTACAGACACCTTCTGTATTATCATCTATATGTGTGTACGTGTATAATAGTCTATCTGATTTTCTGGTGGAGAATATACATATTACTTCTTTTATTACAGAGAAAGCAAGGTTGAACATTCAGGAGAATAGAAAACATCCAAACCAATCACATAAGGAGAAAGTAGTAAAAGAGCTGTATTTTAACAAAGAGGTACTCTAATTGGCAAGACAGTGACCAACCATTACGACCAACCATTATGAGAGTATAGCTTAGGGACGTTTGTGCTCAGCTCCACTTTTACCCAGTGTCAATGCATGCCTCAGGGTATTTTCTTCTGGAGGAGAGTTTTGTGGATGCCATCTTTCTGTTATGGAAAACAGTGGAGGAATAGACAGTTTCTTGCCATGACTCATCATCATTTAAATGATTGGTGTTTGAGTTCGGAAATAGGCTCATATATACTTGAATTCCATGGTTTAAATAAGCCACTGAGTTAAAGTGATAAGAAATTAAAGGTAGAAAATAGAGGGATAGGGTGGGCTTGGTGGCTTATACCTCTAATTCCAGCACTTTGGGAGGCCAAGGCGGGAGGATCACTTGAGGCCAGGAGTTCAAGACCAGCTTGGCCAATATGGTGAAACTCCATCTTTACTAAAATACCAAAAAAAATAGATGGACATGGTGGCGGGTGCCTGTAATCTCAGCTACTAGGGAGGCTGAGGCATGAGAATCCTTTGATTCTGGGAGGTGGAGGTTACAGTGAGCCGAGATCGCACCACTGCACTCCATCCTGGGCAATGAAGTAAGACCCTGTCTCAGAAGAAAAAAAAAGAAAGAAAGAAAATAGAAGGATTTACCAAATTCAAATTTGATAAGCATGTAAAATTTGATTCAAGTGCTATAAATACATGGTGCCTTCTCACTTTCACCAGTATCATGACTAAATTCTTCACATCATATTCTGAAAGCTGTTGAGTTTTCACAAGCTCATACTTAAGAAGAAACTCTGTGAGTTTGCGCTTATATTCCCTTTTGTGCTAAATTCTGTACATTCTCTTAATTTTTTTAATTTTTTTAAATTATACTTTAAGTTCTAGGGTACATGTGCATAACGTGCAGGTTTGTTACATATGTATACTCGTACCATGTTGGTGTGCTGCTCCCATGGGGAGAGGGGAGGGGGGAGGGATTGCATTGGGAGTTATACCTGATAAATTCTGTACATTCTCTTAAAGAAAAGGAAAGCCAAGTTGTGTGCATCCTTATTAAGTGACTTTGTGCTATGAAGTGGAAATCATCTCAGCCCTCAAGGAGCTGATTCTCCTTCCTGCTGCGTGGCTGGATAATGAAACTTTAGTGCTTAGGCCCCAGCTTCCTACCTCTGAGGTTTAGCCTGGGAGAATGTTGGGGCTCACTTAAAAGAGAGGTCAATAACACCTAATTCATGAGGCCTCTAGAGCCCAGACTTTCACCAAACCATCTATCTTTTTTTAAACCAAATTGCTACCATAAAGTATCACTAAGATAGCTGGGGGGAAAAGTGTTAAATAAAGCTCAAAATGATTGAATGAAAAAGTAAAGAAAACACAAGCTTCCTCTTGGAAGCAAATATAGGTAGACTCCTATCCCAAAGAATCCTATAAATATAATTGTACACTTTAAAAGAGTGAATTTTATAGCACGTGAATTCTGTCTCAAAAAATAGGAAGCAGAAGGAAAATAGATCATTTTTTAACAGGCATGCTGTTATGGACGAAATTATGTCTCTTCAAAATTCATATGTTTAAGTCCTAACCACCAGGATTTCAGAATGTGATTATATTTGGCGATAGGGCCTTTAGAAAGATAATCAACGTAAAATGTGACCAGAGGGGTGGACCCTAAAGTAAATTACTGGTGTCCTTATAAGAGGAGGGGATTAGAACACAGACACAGAAAATGACCTTGTGGAAACAGTAGAAGCAGATGGCCATCTACCAGACAAGAAGAGAGGCCCTCAGAAGAAACCAGCCCTGCTTACATCTTGATCTGGGACTTCTCAGCTTCCAGAATCGAGAGGAAGTAAATGTCTGTTGTTTAAACTATCCAGTCTGTGGTACTTTGCCATGGTAGCCCTGGAAAACTAATGCATATGCTATCTTAATTTTCATAGTTTTAGCTGATTTCTTTTAGACCTAGTTCTATAAGGCAGCGTGTTTTGTGTGACTGTGTTAGACAATGTAAGGTGTCAGAAATCACTGCCCTTCTCTTTCTAAGGTGTTTTATTTGTTTATATCCATTCAAATAGTGTCATTGAGATGGCAGTCACTACTAATATACTTGAAATAATTTCTTTTGTGATTTCCCTTTCTTTGTAATTGGAGGTAGTGATTAAATTTTACCGTAAGCTTAAATGATCTATTTACATGGTGCCTTGTTTCTTATCTATTCTCATTGTTCAAATTGCCGAGATTAGCAGTTAACACTAAATAAACTAGGAGGATAGTATGAACATCTGAACATAACGTAGCGGCTCTTTAATCTCTTTCTCCCTTGTATAAAACTCCACTTTTATGAATGGTTGTCAGCTTCCACCAACTTGAATGGCTTTTCAGTAGCCTTGGCTTGCCTCAACATCAAAGGAAAAATAACTGAGGCCTCCTAACACTATCTAACCTTTATGTTAGGAGATTTTCTAGAATGTGAAATGTGCTGGTTTCTTTCAAGCAAACTCAACTGAAAGGGTGAATTACTGAGCTTTTCCTCTTTAAGAAGACAATATGCAGACCTGATCTTTGTGACTTTATCTTTACTTATTTCCTATATAAGTTTTTAAAAAATCAAGAAATGTTCCAGCCAGCTGTTCTCAGAATTTTCTCAGTGTGTGACTTTGAAACTTGTTGGCAGGAGAAGAAAGTGTGAATATTCAAATGAATTTTCCTAGAAAGGATATAAAATCTACTTAAATGTTGAAAAAATCTATTTAATTCAACTTTTTTTTTCCCAGTAGGAAAGTACAGATACATTGGGTGAGAGCAAATCCTCATTGTAATAGCTACTTATGGGGGATTCAGAAATATTCATACTTTTTTTATTTGTATAGTAAATATTTCTCTTCTAAGTATAGGCCATTACCATATAGACACTGGGGATGAGGTTAGGGGGAAATACAAATATGAGCAGCTTACAGTGTAGCAGGGAAGACAGACATTAAACAAATAATAACAAATAATTGCATACATTATAACATAAAGGACTAATTATTGGTTTGTTATGGACATAAGGAGAGAAACACATTGCTTAGAGAGTGTGGAATATTGGATTTATCCTTGTCTATGTGCTAAATGTTTCCCAAGATTGGTAAGGAAGGCAGAGAGAGCCTAAATCACAGTGCTAGGTTACAGATTTTGGTCTGTATGATAAGAAGAACGAGAAATCATAAAAAAGACTTTAAGTAAGGGAGGGCCATGAACAGAATTGCATTTAAAACATATTACTACCACAGCAATAAAGAAAATAGAAGATTGGGAGCAAGAGGAGATGAAGGGAGGCAAAGGAGCTGGTTTACCTAACAGTCCATGCTAGAGAGGATGGTGACTTCAACTGAATGTTGACAGTAGGGATGTGGTACAGGGAACAGATTCTGAAATACTTAACAAGTGAAACTGACACAACTTGGGGTGTGAGAGATGAGGAATAAAGAGCAAAAAAGGATACATCCATGATTTCTGGTTTGAATAATTTAGTGGATGAGAGTACCATTTATTGAAATAGAGTGTACGTTGGTTGTACTTTACTGACATGAAAGCAGTATGTTGAATGTTACAGACCCCATCATTCCAAGGGCATAAATAGAAGTCATACTACTACTGCTGCTCATTTATTTGGAGCTTTAAGTCTTGCTTATAAATTCTAGTTCTTTGTAGTAATTTCTAGAAATTCTGAGGGAATTGTGTGTGTGTGTGTGTATGTGTATGTGTGTGTGCGTATGTACATCTGTATCCATGAAACAATCTAAGACACTGATATTTCTCAGATGTCAATTTGATGTCTCTACACCCTAAGGTAGAGGTCTCAGCCATCCTGTCCTTGTTGCCCTCAGTTGCCCTCTGCTCCCACAATGCCCTAGTGTTCTTTATACTTGAGATCTGTTGACATGGTTGACAACTGATATGACACATTAGCCGGCAGTGTTAGCTACTCTAGACACTACTCTGAATTCCTGTTACCAGCCGAGTGTTTGCATGGCCAAAAATTGTCTCATGAATTCAGAAATGAAAGCCTCCTTCTTTTTTTCCATCTCCAATTTATGGAGGGATCTACTGGCAGAATTACTCAAGTTCCAAAGCATTTCAAAATCCCTTCATGTCACACATTCAGCCTTGGGGATGCACTCATGGTCGGGTGCTGGGTTAAGAAGGCTTTCTGTTTCTGGCAGTGCTATACCTGGAATGATTCTGTTTGTCATAATGGACTTGGTTGTAAGTTAGTATCTTTGGGTATTAGTTTTTCTTGGATCCCTGGAATCACTTCTGTCCTGCATTCCACAGACCTCACACTTTAGTTAGTAAATTACTTTAGTTAGTCATTTACGTTCCTCCTTGTCTTATGTTGAATTCCCTCTCGGGACTCTGTTGTACCTTTCTGCAGCATGGTTTATATTTTGGGCTTCCCAAGTCCATCAGAAATGACTGTGTATCGTGCATTTCTGTTTCTATAATGACAAGTTCCAATTTCGCTTCCCTAATGCCCACAGTGCTCCCCAACCATCCTTGGAGTACTTACAAACAAATAAATACTGTTTTTATATTTGGGAGAATGAGTGACCTGACTCAGTATGGTTCAATACATATGAGATAATTAGAAATTATATGAGAGTATTTTGCTTTTTAATCTCTGACATCTAATATTTAAAGATGATATAAGGCTTAACAAAAGTTAACTAAACCACTACCATTTTCAACAAAGCGGTGTGTGGGTGGGTAAGTCACAACTTCCTGGTGTTTAGGGAACTGGCAGGAGGTATCCAGTAAAACTAGGAGAATTTTTAAGGCTATGCAGGTGCACATCCCGCTCCTAGCCCCTCTTTTAGACACTGGTAGTAAGAATAGTATGTTGAATTTACTTTTCAGCTCACCTGAAGAAATTTAGAGTATTTTTTTCTATGTCACATGAGTTTGTATATATTTGCTGTAACAGACTTGATTTTAAGTCACTATTTTGGGGCATTAGTTATTCTTGTATACTTTGGACAGGGTTTGAGTAGAAAGCTGTATTTTTATAAGTTAAAATCTAAGAGGTGCCTTGGAGCCTTTAGAATCATTTAACTATTTATTTCTTTGAGGCTATTAAAGGTGATCTTCTTTTGCACTTTAAAAAACGCTAATATACGGCCGGCGCGGTGGCTCAAGCCTGTAATCCCAGCACTTTGGGAGGCCGAGACGGTGATCCGAGGTCAGGAGATCGAGACCGATCCTGGCTAACACGGTGAAACCCCGTCTCTACTAGAAAAAAATACAAAAAACTAGTCGCCGGGCGAGGTGGCAGGCGCCTAGTCCCCCAGCTACCGGGAGGCTGAGGCAGGGAGAATGGCGTAAACGCCAGGAGGCGGACTTGCAGTGAGCTGAGATCCGGCCACTGCGGCAACTCCAAACCTGGCGACAGAGCGGAGACCCGTCTCAAAAAAAAAAAAAAAAAAAAAAAAAAAAAAAAACCTATATAACAATTTAGGTCTGTTAGGGAAAAAAAATCTCAGCATTAGGTAATTATATGAAACATTAATCTATATATTTTTCAACTCACAGGAAGCTGTATTAATAGAATTAATAATATTGTAAAAGAAAATTTTATATGTTGAATTTTTTTTTAAATTTTGAAAAAGTAGGCCAGGTGCAGTGGCTCATGCTTATAATCCCAGCACTTTGGGAGGCTAAGGCAGGAGGATCGCTTGAGACCAGGCCTGCCTGGGCAACAAAGGAAACCCTCATCTATACTAAAAATTAAAAAATTAGCCAGTGTGGTGGCATGCACCTCCCAGCTACTTGGGAGACTGAGGCAGGAGGATTGCTTAATCCAAGGAATTTGAGGTTTCAGTGAACTATGATTATACCACTTCACTCTGGCCTGGGTGACAGGGCAAGACTCTATCTTAAAACACAACACAACAAAACAAAATAACTAATATTGTAAATTATCCATACCTTTCTATTATATTTATCTATTTAATTTTTGAGACAGTCTCGCTCTGTCACCCAGGCTGCAGTACAGTGGCATAATCTCAGCTCACTGCAGCCTCTGCCTCTGGGATCAAGCGATTCTCCTGCCTCAGACACCTGAGTAGCTAGGACTACAGGCACAAGCCACTACACCAGGCTAATTTTTGTATTTTCAGTAGAGATGGGGTTTTACCATGTTGGCCAGGCTGGTCTTGAACTCCTGACCTCAGGTGACCCACTCACCTCAGTCTCCCAAAGTCCTGGGATTACAAGCGATTATAATCCACCATGCCTGGCCTATATTTAATATGTATTTATATAATTATAGTTATATAATGACTGATAATTTTATAGGAATAGATGTACAAATAGCTTCACAACTAAAATGTCTTATACCCTTTTGAAATAGAAGATAATTTTTCTCTATTTCAGATCTTTTATACACTTTAGAACACTACACTACTTATGTTTTAGTATAGTTTTTTGGAGAAAGAAATTTATGTGTCTTTGAACTTATAATTTAATTAGACATTCATTAATTTTAATTATATAAGGGGCATTTGCAATGATTCCTTACAATAACTGCAATTCAGCATAATTACATGGTAATAACTAAAGTTTCAGAATAGTTATAGAGGAAAAAAACAAATAAAAGGGTATGATGGCATGTCTGTACCTTGTTTGGTAAATAAGAATCAAAATATTAATTGAAATTTCATATTTTGACTGAATCCTAACATGGACAGATAAAACACAAGGCATTTATTTAAATTTGAATTTTAGATAAACAATCTCTAGTATAAGTATGTCCTAATGTTTGCATGAAACATACTTATCCTAAAAACTTTTTTGTTATTTATTAGGAATTGAAATTTAACTGGACATTCTGTACTTTTATTTGCTAAATCAGGTAACCTAATCAGAATTAATATTTAGAATGACTGTGTGTTCTAATGGTTATAATTATTTAAAAGATTATATTTTTTAATCCAGAAAGTTCCTCAGTTGCCTGCATTTTTCAAGTGGCAAAGTAGCATTATAAGATACAAATATTCTTGCAGCTAAGGAATATGGGGCAGTTCTCTGGGTCAATTAATAGAGTGTCATAGTGGCCTTTGCTTGTGGAAGAATTATAGTCCCAAAAGACAGATCCTAAAGGATTTCTCTACTAAAATTTTTCTATAATAGCATATAGCAAAATAATTCATGTGACTCATAATTTAGATTTTGAGTTGTTTTAAGGATTAAGAGCATTAGTTTTCCTTTTAAAATATTAATTGAATTATGAAAATCTGTGAATTTTCTTCTACAAATAGCATTAATTGCATCTTTGTATTAATTTTACTGCTTGGTAAACTATTTTTCCTGCATATTTTCTTTGTAAAACAATAGATACATATAGGAATTTAAAAAAATTTCTTAGAATGTGGGGTTTCCTTGAGTGAAAATGCAATGTATCATGATGATTAAGTGTGAGGAAACTTGAGCCATACTCTCCAGGTTTATATCCTGAGTCTATATTTGAAAGCTGTGTGAACTTGAACAAATTACTTAAACTTGTTATTCTTCATATTTCTTATTTTACCCCAAAAGATTGGTGCAAAAATTAAAATCTCTCTCTCTCTCTCTACATATATATATATTTATGTAAAACATATTATGTATAATATATTTATAATAGTGCATGAAACTAGCAAATGCTGTAGATATGCTCATGTAATAGCCTAATTTTACTTTGTATTTTACAGTTTTTTTGTAAGAAAATGTGGCCTCTATGATTTCTACTTTTTAGCCTTTATTTGTGGACTGTGCTCACACTTAGTACAAGTCCATAAACTAAGTAAATGTGTTCCTTACTCTATATTTAAAAGCCATCACTTCGTTTGCCTGGCATTATCAAAGATGAAGGGAAGCAGATCATTATATGTAAAAGGATAGATGAGGGCATATATTTTCTATCGCTTTTATTCTCCTTGAGATGGGAGAAGCAAACCAGTTGGTAATGGGAAACATGATAAGCAATGGCAAAAATGTAATTGCCACTACCAAGGGGAAAATAATATGTCTATTTGAATTGTCACATAGCATTGAGGGCCCCCCTCAGGCTGGAGATCATTAATTTATAGTAGAAACAGTATGCATAGCATCGTATCGTAGTTTTCTCTAACAGCGCTCAGTAATTCCATAGAAATGTGAGTCACTGAAGGATGTTGAAGTGAAAAACCCAAAACAGGTAATAAGTTGACAGCATTAAAATAAGGCAGTTGAAGTGATGGATAGGCAAGACAGCAAAGCCAACCCCCAAAAGATGGGGATTATGATGAAATTAAAGTGGAACTATGAGTGGAAAAAGGGACGTAGGAACTGGAAGCAAAGGAGCTGTGGTCAAAGACTGGGAAATTGGTAGGCAGAAGGGCCAAAGTGAAGTTCAAAAGTACTTTGTGAAAAGGTGGTGTAGGCGCAGACATGAGAGTGCGCTTGTGGCTGGGAATGGAGACAGTTGTAGAAATAAATATTTGTGAGATTAGACTTTCACTGCTCCAAGATGAAGTCAAAGTCAAGAAACTATAAAATTTCATTCCCTTTGTGACACTGTGGAGGGCTCCCTTTCCCTGGCTTCTGTCACACCATCTCTCTTTGGCAGCTTCTCTATTTTGGTTCAGCTTGTAAAGATTTCTGAAGGCAAAGTCTTGGCTTTTTTTCTTTTTCGCTAATCAAAGCTGTTCACAAATCCTAGCTAAATCGAAGCTGGTGAGTGTGGTAATTGATGAAGAAGACCCGAAAGGTGACACAGACTTGACTACCTGAAGAAAATGATTATACATAAAAGAGTCACCTAAAACCAAAGCCAACAACAACAAAATCGCCAACAAAAGGGCAAGGATTAAACTATGCCAGACCTCTCATTAGTCACAGTGAAAATGTCACAGAATACAGGTGAGGAAGACTTTTAAAGTTTGGGAGGAAAATAACTGAGTCTACAACTATAGTCTCAGTCAAATTTTCAATCAGTTTAGAATTAAAGTCATTTCTTCATATGCAATAACAGGAAAACTTAACCTAGGCATACTTTATGACGAAGTTATTTGAGAGTATATTCCAGGAAAATAATGCTGAAAATTAAGAAAGGAAAAGACAGAGAATACAAGAGTGATAGGATTAATTCAGGCATCAAATAAAATGAATTACAATATAACAACTGTATAGCAGATCTCTTTCTAGAAAGTTGATACAAGTTAGAATAGTACAGTGGGCTCTGAGAATAATGTCTTCAAAAACAATATGCATTTTGAGAACCAGCTAGAACAAGTAGGAAGCTGTAGTCATTAGGGATATTATGAAGAGAATGTACATTAATTCTCTCAAAAAGAAGAAAAGCCTCAAAATACATAAGAAAACATAATTCAAATATGAGGTAAATTAACATAAAGCATGATTTGAGCTGGAAGGATTTCATTTTGATTTTGAGGCCAGGAACATACTTTTCTTGAGTGGCACAGGAGTATCATGAGAACCAAAAGGAAAAAGTTGTACCATCATTATATTACTTGGTAATGAACAATATCTTCATATTCATAATAATTTAAGCACTGTTTTATTGACTTTCAACTTTAGTCAACCTACAGGTAATGTATGGAATGTATTTTGAGTACAAAACAGAATGTGAATTTTATTAACCTTGATAAGGAGGGAAATTAAATTTATAATAATAAAGTATGAGAGGGAGAAGGCAGGGTACCAGTTCTACTAACTGCTGGGAAATAAAATAGTTTTGTCAGCAAAAACACTGCCCTGTCCTCCCGACCACAGCCTCCCATGCCAATATAGGAGAAAGAGAGAACACGTTTATTAAGAAGTAAGCATTAGAGATTTATATGCATGTAAAGATAGTGTGGAAATATCTACAAAGTCTAGACAAAATTTCATACAAATTTATATGTAAAAGTAGAAGAGAGAGCAGTTAAAACTTCAATCTACTTGAGAGACTAGAGAACTTGTCTTGTGTTATTTCCTGTATAATTTGAGAGGCATCTCTTAACTTTGGAGGTGTGTGTTTGTTTACGGTTCCAAATAGCAGATGGCCCACACCTTGCCTTGTAACATTAAAAGATCTGACTCTATCAGACTTATGTTTTCAAGGAGGCACCCGAAGGAGGAGAGGAATGGGAGACAGTCCCCTTCCTTCTAATTATTAAACAAAGAAAGAGGGATCACCTTACCCTTACAATTTGAAAGCTTGACTATTTTGCCCTCATACAGCATCATGTTACAAAGTGAGGTGTCAAAGGATATAGTTCACAGTTGATGAAATAAGAAATTGAAATTGAAGCATATTATACATTATGAAGGCACAGGTACTAAAAATAATATTATAACCAGAAAAATTGAGAAGAGGTGGTGAGAGTTGTGTGAAATAAATCTTCATCAATCATAGCAGGAGCTAAAGGTGGTAAATTAAGAAGCCGCTGTATAAGCACTTATTTAGCAGTCTGAAGGTAACCTACAGAGGAACTTAACCCAGAACTGCTAAGAGGTGATAGCTTTTAGAAGCATGACTGGGGTGGGAATAGATGGAACTCTTTATTATTATCACTCTTATTGATTTATAATGTTTAATAAAGTATATGTAAAAATTTGGTCATTTAAAAAAGAAGCATTCGTAAATGTAGAAGCCAGTGTTCCCTGGTGCCACAAGTAAAAACATAAATGTAATGTGGCTTTGACACGATGGTCAAAGGATACAGCTTTAGTTAGACAGGAGGAATGAGTTTTCTTTTTTCTTTTTACCTTGAGATATATTGCATAGCATGGTGAAGATAATAAATAAAATTGTACACTTTAAACTCACTGAGTACATTTCAAATGTTCTCTCCACAAAATATTTAAGGTGATGAATATGTTAATTAGCTTGATTTAATCATTTTATATTATATTCATATTTCATAACATCACCTTTTACCCATAAATATATACAACTATAATGTATCAATTTATAATTAAAAATAAAAACTGAAAAAAGTTAGAAAAAATTCTATAGCTCTCTCTTAAGGGAGATATTAGTGAGTAAAGTTCTATGTTATCTTGTTATACACCTTAATGATTACTAAAGTATTCATTGATATTCTGAAATATGTTTCTTTTCATGTTGCTATAAAAGTTTTGAAATTAAATTACTTGCTTTGTACTATTTGTCAGTAGTGCATTATTTAGGAGAAAAGATCCAAATATATGTATTCTAAATTCCTATATTCTGAATTGTGACAATGATAGTTTATATGGAGAAAGGATGTGATTTGACTTATCTCTATTCTTATAAGTGAGGCAGATACTGAAAGAAAAGAAGACAAGTAAAGGAAAATTTTGTTGACATATTTTCTAGCCAATGAAAAATGAGAGGTTATTGCCTGTGCTTGAAGGAAATAAAAGTAAGTCATTTTGTCAGAGGTGACTCTATATAATCTCCATCTATCTTCTCTATCTCTCTCCTTCCATCTCTCTCACCATTCATTTACTACAGGTACACATGCCATAATTCCCTTAGCTACCACAAAAAATATCTTCACACAATCGATGATGAGCAACATTTTTTAAAAGCAATAGCAATGTATTCTGCTATTTCTTCCTCTTTTTAATGCAAAATTTCAAGCAGTTTATCAATGTCAGACAGACTTCCTCAGACACACTGTTTAACAAATGTATCACATAGAAAAGTTGTCTGACTCAGTCTCCTAAGAAACCAAGGAGAAAAGAGCTAATAATTTTCTGGAAATTATAGTTGGTTTCAGTAAGCAGCTGTACTTTTCTCTCCATCGCCAAATGCATCATATATGTATAGTCCTAGTATTTTCTGTCATTTAATTGTCACTAAGCTACATTTTTCAGAGGAGATAACTTTGCACAAATTTAATTAATGTAGCAGACATGAGAACCTACTATAGAAAGATAGCACTTTTCTAATCACTGTGGTAAATAGAAGTATGTACATTTAATTTTTGCTCTGTGTCATTTATGTGACTCAGGTAATAAGACATATAATTAACTGTAATGAAGTATAAGATGCCATGCATTTTACGGGAATAATGTACTATGGATGCAAGGAGGAGAAATAAGTGATTTAGGACTGAGGTAAGGGATTTAGGGAGATTTCTTGAAAGGAGATTGCACTAGACATAGCCTTTATGAGTACAGATGGGTTTGATGAGGGACACTTCCCAGGCAGGAGAAATAGAGTAAGAATAAAGGTATAGAAATAGGGAAAAATGTGTTTGGGGAAGTGAGTACTCTAGTTTGTCTAAAGTTTTCGGTGAAAACATGAGTTAATGAGGAGCAAGACTAGGTCAGTAGGTAGAAGTGAGCTTGGGGAGGGCCTTAACATCAAGCATTTGGACTTTATAACCACGCTCCTTCAGGGTTCTGAACAGGAGAGTTACATAAAAGAAAGGTTCTCCCTTTTATGTATCATTTATGTATTTTTAATGTGTCGTGCCCTAGAAAAACAGCAAGTTATTTTGTGAGGAAAGTGAATATCTAAAGGACAGCAGTGGAGAAGAATAGGCAGGCTACATTAATAAATATTTGATACTTCTAATTTTCCTTGTTGCCCTTTGTTCTCCTCCTGAATCCATACCAGGAAAGCAGATCTAAAAGTTATGCCATGTTGGGTCCTAATCTGACTAGTATGAATTTACTCCTTGAATCATTTAAATGGAGTTAATAGGAACAAAAGGAAAGTATAACCAATTTTGCTGTCTGCACATGTCCTGTGCATTCTGATTTCCTGTTTTGAGCATCATGCCTGTAGATACCAGCCTGGCTAGCACATAATTTTCCTCTTTGCGTATTTACTTAGTTATGTCAGCAAACTCAAATCCTTCTTAGCTTTCTAGAATTTAAAACCCTATCATGTTCCCTGGTCAGGTCCTGAAAAACATCATGGGTAAAACAACCTGATCCACAGTTAATGAACTAATCGTTTTTTTT
>NW_016815255.1:127982-138582 GCF_001698545.2 Rhinopithecus bieti
TTTTTTTTTAGCTGGAAACTCATGTTGCAAATTCAATTTCGGAAAAATACTGAGAGGGGGAGTTGATAGGTTTTTATATTTATTTTCCTAATTCATATAGTAATCATTTAGGGGCAATTGGTATGACAATCCATTGTTTGCTATTTTTCTGTAGTAACAATGTTCCTTGCAAAGAAGATGAGAAAGAGAAGCAGAAATTGCATTTTATTGTAACTGTTCACAATTGCTCTAGTGACTAGCTGACTTTGATTAGCAGTCTGTCAGTGATCTACTGTGAGTGTTTAGGATTGGCCTTTGATATAATACTAGATAAAAACTGAAGAAATAAGGTTTCATACTGGTAATGATTTTTGAGAAAAATCAGCTACTTTAAACTGATTATTTTGGTATAAATTTTCAAAGTGGTGGCTCTAATAGGATTATTAAGCAGAGAATTGAGTGCTTTTCATTTTAAAACGTGCTATTAGAAGTTGTGGCTTTTCAGGTGGCTTGTTATTTCCTTTGCATCTGAGTTGATGTTTTCTGTGAAAATACTTTGTGGCTTAGCATTTGCTTCGTATATTATTAATAAGCTCTGAAATTTGGCATAAATATAAAACCATATTTCCTTGAAAGATAGATTTGAATTTCTGTTTTTTTAAGAAGGATGTTGAGATGGGGTAGGCATAGGATTAATCATAATGGCCTCATGGTGCTAATTAAAATATCTCTGATAAAGACAAATTGAGCACAGTGATTTAAAAGGCATTTCTGTTACATATTATCTTTTCTTGTGAATTTTAAAGGTGATATTAGAGTTTATTTGGGAGTATTTAATGTGTAATTTTGAGACATCTTTCTCCACTCAGATTTATTTGCATCATTTTATTTAAAAGAAAGAAAGAAATATTTCATACTAATAAAATTTATAAAAGAATTTTTTACATGTTTGTGTAAAATTTAAGGATATTTTTTCCTTTGCCCTGTTATTGAATAATAGACATTTTTTTTCGGTTCAGTTTTATTTTAATTGGCAGGGCAAATATTATTTTGTGCTGCATAGATAAGGAGACTGAGACCAAAGAAAATTAGGTGATTTGTCACCATCATACAAAGAATAAATGAGCCTACAAGTCAAATCTTTAGACCCTGGTCAATACTGTTTTTATAAGAAATGTTGCCTCTTGCCACTGAATCTAATTTACAGGGCATTTTGGCATAATACTGTAGTCACTGATTTGGGAGGGAAAACAGAATAAAATTACAGCAAATTCTGAAATAAAGCATGTTCTGTTGACATGAACACTGAGAGCTATTATAGCAATACTTCAGTGTGTTGATGATAAGAACAAAGCATCTTGGTGAAATTAAATAGGCCAAGTTATTGCAATTCTGAGGTTTAATTGGAGCTATAATATGTATGTGTGTATGAATGTGTGTGTATATATACATATCCAGACCATGTTACGTGGATACACAGATTATGGCAAAACTTATGATATGTTATTAAATGGCTTTATATATAAATATAAATATATAAACATAAATACCTAAAGCCATTTAACAAATCAATTGTATATAAATATATAAATATATGGCTTACTTATATATAAAGCCATTTAATAACATATCATAAGTTTGCCATAATCTGTGTATCCATGTGACATGGACTATATCTGTGTCCCTACCCAAAATCTCACGTTTAATTGTTATCTCCAATGTTGGAGGTGGGGCCTGGTGGGAAGTGATTGGATCATGTGGGTGGTTTCTCATGAACGGTTTAGCACCATCCCCCTTGGTTGTGATAGTAAGTGAGTTCTCATGAGATGTGGTCATTTAAAAGTGTGTGACACCTCTTCTCTGTCTCAGTCTTCCTCCTATTCCTGCAATATGAGGTGCTGCCTTCCCCTTCGTGTTCTGACATGACTGTAAGTTTCTGGAGGCCTCCCAAGAAGCTGAGCAGATGCTTCCTGTACAGCCTGCAGAATCGTGAATCAATTTATCCTCTTTTCTTCATAAATTAACCAGTTTCAGGTACTTCTTTATAGCAATGTGAGAATGGACTAATACACCATGTTTCTATGTATCATTTATGTATTTTTAATGTGTCGTGCCCTAGAAAAACAGCAAGTTATTTGGTGAGGAAAGTGAATATTGAATCTTCATGGCTTACCACTGGTGTTTATTGCAGTGCCTCTATCCGTAGACCTTCAACAAATATCAGTTGAAATAATTGTATTCATATATCATTATTCAGAGTGGAGAAAGCTTCTTGGTTTACTTTTATCCCTTAAAACTCTTATGTACATTCTTTCAGTATCTGCATATGATAATGTTACTGAGACAGGACTTCTAAAGAGTGAATTAGCATATAAAGGCCTTTGAAATTATATGCTCTAACATTTCATAACAGGAAATCTAAAACTGGTCAGGATCATTTTTTCTACAGTCTAAGGCCTAAGCCAGATCTTCTCTGTCGTTTTACACAATGCATGTTAAATAGCCCAGAGATCCATTCTTACAATGGATTTAATATTTGACATTTTCCACCAGTTCATATTCATATTCTGAAAGAGTTCCAGTGCCACCCAGACATGCATATAAAAGTGTTTCTATCCCATATGTTCATTCTTCACGGGGTATGTATTCCATTACTTGCAATAAAAAAGTAGAAAATGTGCAAATCCCTTATATAAGGTCCTTAGCCAGAAACAATTCTATCTCCATGGAATTTCATAAATCTTTTCTAATTTATAAGCAAGAACTATATGACACTCCAGTGCTATTTTGAAAGAAATCCCTCATCTCTCTTCTGAGATTTCTTTTTCAGTTCTTTTCAGTATTTCCAGGAAGCTCAGTGTTCCCAATCAGTAGGTTTTAGAGAAATTACAATTGAATTTAAAAACACAATAAATGCTTATTATTTAAAGTATGGAAAGGCACTATTAATAACACAAAGAGAAAACAAAGTTACATGCAGCCTTTTCCCCTTCAAGCTTGAAAAAGCTTTAAGTCTCTCTTTTGCAGGCAAGAGAAGAGATTCTGGTGCAGGAGATACTGTAAATATCAATGGATATCAAGGAGGGGTAAAGAGACAAACTATGTATTTTGGCTTAGGTTCAGTCCTATCAAATATTCCCATAAAAGGTAAAGTTAGAACCACTGAACTGGGTGGGTTATAGACCTGCAAAGGATCAAAAACATGATATTCAATAGATGAAAGAAAGAAAAAGCATAAATGTAACATCTCACTTTGGGTTGTCTCCTGTCTCTTCTTTGCCACCTCCTCAAACATTGTCTCCATTTTATTTTAACTGATTTTTTTTTCAGCACAAATTAAATGTGTTTTTAAAAACCTTATTAGGGCCAGGCGCAGTGGCTTATGCCTGTAATCCCAGCGCTTTGGGAAGCTGAGGCGGGTGGATTACCTGAGGTCAGGAGTTTGAGACCAGCATGGCCAACATGGTGAAACCCCGTCTCTACTAAAAATACAAAAATTAGCTGGCGTGGTGGCACATGCCTATAATCCCAGCTACTCTTGAGGCTGAGGCAGGAGAATTGCTTGAGCCCGGGAGGCGGAGGTTGCAGTGAGCCGAGATCGTGCCACTGCACTCCAACCTGGTCGACAGAGTGAGACTCTGTTTCAAAACAACAACAACAACAAAAACCTCATTAGTCTTAAATGTTATTTAAGTTTCCATCATATGTGTTTGACCCTTTAACTAAAGAAGCCTGTGTTTACTGTTGCTAGGGGCAACATCTGCTTTTAAGAGAATCATGAGTGTATTTCAAGTAGCACCTCTAGAACACAGTTAAATTATAGAGCTTTGATTTATAAGGAAAACATCTCTATTTTTAGAAAGAGTCACAATTATTTTATGATTATAAAACAAATTATGGTGGCCATGATCTTAATATATGGGTAGAGAAACTAGATGGCATTATTTGTTTGGATTGCAAGTTAAAAGTAGGAACTAGATAGAAGGAAATAAATATGTGTCCTTTTTTCATATAATTTATTCTGTTAGTTGAGAGAAGAGGACATTCAATTCAGGGTTCTAATATAATGTAAGTTGAAAAACAATGTTCATTGCAGTCATATTACTGCTTACAGGGAGTTAAGCTGTACCATTCAAGGGTCCTTTATCACTGAACAACTTGAAAATTGAGGAATACCACAAAGACAAATGTGCGATGCCAAACTTATGTAATATCTTTGAACTGGAAATAAGCTCCAAAAGAGCTGTGACTGCGAAAATGATTTCAGCAAAAGTTACAAAACACTAAATCAAGTCAGTGTTTAAAAAGTGATTGTATACTTTAAAAATATTTAGAATTAAAATAGGACACTGTTTCAAACATATAATTATGTTTATAAGTTATCTATCAATGGATCATTATCTATCTATCTATGTATTATACTTGATTCTAATCAGCAGTAGTGATTATGTTCTATAAAGTCATTAGAACACTGAATTTGAACATTTGAATACTGAACCACTCCTCATAAGGGAAATCTTCTGAGTTTCTGGTCATAATATTTTTGTCCACTGATTAATATATAACCTTATTTTATGTATGTTTTGTAATAAAGGCATCTTATTTAATATATGTTGATTCATTAACATTGAATTTCTGGCCAACAGCACTGTAACTCATGCCTCAACAATGCTTATCTCATACACACATATTTTCTTCAGAAGGCACATCACAGCCTTCTTACACTAGGGAACACTAGACAGAACTACAGTACTATGCTCTGGGGTCATTTGAAACAGCAAGATCACCAATTTAAAATTAAAAAAACCACACAAATCTGAAAAACATGGCACTAAGTTTATCCATCAAAGGGCTATTCATTTATAGTATGAGAGCTGAAACAAAAAGACAAAATGTTTTCTTGTTTAACTTCAGCTGGGAACATGAATGTCTCAGCTGAAGAGATTCTAATTTTTCGCCACCTTGCACATGTATGTGCCCATGAATGACTATAAAGGTGCTGTAAGTCTTGATTTTGAGGTTATAACTAAATTTTAATTAGTAGGCAAATTCATCAATATGTAATCCATGAATAATGAAGATTGATTGATTGCATCTATATCTGTGTGTGTGTATGTGTGTGTATGTATGTGTATGTATTTGCTGAAGAGGTTACTCACTCTGCAATGGTAAATGCTTCTGCAAAAAATAATTTTGTTAAAAAGAAAAAAACTAGACTTTAAAATAGATTATGGATTTTGAAAAAAAATTATACTGTCAGATGTTTGCTACTACAGTTTTGTACAGAACAGTTTCACTATCCAAGAGTTCCCCTATGGTACATCTACATAGAAATCCCTCTTCCTGCCTCACAACCTCTAGCAACCTCTTACATGTTTTCTCTGCTTGTAGTTTTGCCTTTCCAGAATGTCATCTAAATGAAATAATATAGTATGTAGCCTTTGCAATCTGGCTTCTTTCACCAAGTACAATGCATTTGATATCCATCCATATTTTGTCATTTTTCTTCAATTTTTTCCCCTGTATTGAATGGATGTGACACACTTTGTTTACGTGTGCATTTGTTAAAGAATATAATGAGTACCATTTAGTTTTGGGCCACTCTGAATAGAGCTGCTTTAAACAATTATATGCAGACTTGTCTATAAACTAAAATTTATTTATATTATCTATGTGCCCAGGTGTGGGATTGTTGTTCCATTTTGCATTCCCCCCAGCAATGTGTGAGAGATTCAGTTACTATAGATTCTCACTGGTGCTTGGTATTATCAATTTTGTTTTGTCATTATCTTATCATTTTAGCCATTTTAATAGGTCTTTAGTGGATCTCACATCATTTTAATTTGCACTTTCCTAATAGTGTTGTTGAACATCTTTTCATAGACTTATTTGCCAACCATATATGGTTCTGGTGATGTATTTGTTCAAAATTTGCCCCTTTTAAAATTGTGTTGTTTGTCTCTTTATTATTGAGTTTGAGAGTTCTTTACATGTTCTGGACATGATTCTTTTGTTGGACATGTGCCTTCTCTTTTTATTCTCTTTCAAAGAAAAGTTTTAAGTTCGAGGAAGTCCAGTTTGTCATTTTTTTCTTTTATGGATTGTGCTTTTTGGTGTAATATCTAATAACGTTTTGTCTAATTCAATATCACAAGCATTTTCTCTCATATTTTCTTCCAGATGTTTTATAGTTCTACATTTTACATTTAAGTGCATGACTTATCTTGAGTTAATTTTTGTATAAAGTGTGAGGTATGGATCAAGTTTATTATTTATTTATTTACTTATTTTTTTATTGCTATAAATGAAAGTCCAATTGTGCCAACACAATTTGTTAAAAAGCCTATTCTTTCTCCACTAAATTGCCTTTGTGTCTTTGACAAAATTGAGTTATCTGTAAATGTGTGTGGGTCTAATTCTGACTATCTAGTCTGGGCCATTGAGCTAATTACCTCTCAATGCACTGATTTTATGTCTTAATTACAATTGCTTGTAATTACAATAGCTTACAAAGACACCTTGAAATGAGGTAGCAATCAGCACCCCCTCCTCAAGGGGAGGGACTCCACCTTTTCAAGGGAAGGGAATCAAATAATTTGACAATACACATTCATGCATCGTTTAACAGCAGGGATATGTTCTGACAAATGCTTTGTTAGGCAATTTTGTCACTGTGTGAACATCATGCAGTGAATTTACGCAATTCTAGATGGTGTAGCCTACTACATACATACCCAGGCTATATGGTGTAGTCTACTGCTTCTAAGCTAAAAACCTGTGTAGTGGCGGGGCGCGGTGGCTCATGCCTGTAATCCTAGCACTTTGGGAGTGGAGGCAGGTGGATTACCTGAGGTCAGGAGTTTGAGACCAGCCTGACCAACATGGTAGAAACCCATCTCTATTAAAAATACAAAAATTAGTTGAGTGTGATGGCCTGCACTTGTAATCTCAGCTACTTGGGAGGCTGAGGCAAGAGAGTTTCTTGAACCTGGGAGGTGGAGATTGCAGTGAGCCAAGATCAGGAAATTGTACTCCAGCCTGGTCAACAAAAGTGAAACTCCCTCTCAAAACAAAACAAAACAAAACAAAAGCTATGTAGCATGTTGGTGTACTGAATACTGTAGGCAACTGCAATATAATGGTAAGAACTTGTATATATAAACATATTTAAATATAGAGAAAATACTATAAAAATACAGTAGAAAAGATACAAAGTGGTACATCTGTATAGAGTGCTTACCATGAATGCATCTTGCAGGACTGAAAACTGCATTGGGTAAGTGAGTGAGAGTCCAGTGAATGTGGCAGGCTAGGACAATGCTGTACACTACTGTAGACTTTAAAAACAATGTACACTGAGACTGCACTACATTTGTAAAAAATATTTTTCTTTCTTCAACAATAACATAGCTTACTGTAAGTTTTTTGCACTTTGTGAACTTCTTAATTTAAAACACTTTTTGTTTTCTTTGTAATAACATAGCTGAAAACCCAAACATTGTATGGCTATACAAAACATCTTCTTTATTATATCTTTATTCTATAGGCTTTTATATTTTAACATTTTCCTTTTTTTCCCTTTTCAAACTTTTGTTAAAACCAAGACACACACATTAGCTGAGGCCAATACAGTGTTGAGATCATTAATATCGCTGTCCTCCACCTCAACATATATGACCGGAAGGTCTTCAGGGGCAATAACACACATGGACATGTCATCTCTTAGGATAACAATGCCTTTTCCTGTAATACGTCCTGAAGGACTTGCCTGAGGCTGTTTTACAGTTAACTTTTCTTCAAATAAGATAAGTAGGAGTACATGCTAAAATAACAATAACAAATATAGTGTAGTAAATATGTAAACCAGTAACATAATTGTGTATTATAATCATCTCTTATATAGAGGACAGTAAATAATAATGTACTTTATAGCACATGTAATCATCTATTATATACAGTATGGTGAATAAATAATTACTATACTGTGTATAATAGATGATTATATATTCTATGAAGATACATGTTCTGCTTTTATATGGCTAGCAGTGTGATAGGTTTGTTTGCACTAGCGTCACTACAAACACATGAATAATGCATGGTGCTATGACGTTATGGCAGCTACCATGACATCAACAAGGTGATAAGAATTTTTCAGTTTTATTATAATCTTATGGGACCACCATCATATATGAGGTCTGTTGTTGACAAAAAATGTTGTTATGTGGTGCGTATCTGTTTTAAACTGTTTTCAACTACCACAGAAACCTTTCCCTTTTTTCCCCAATATAAGCATTTTAATGCTATAAATTTCCCCAAGAACTGCTTTAGCTTCACCAAAAATTTTATATGTTATTTTTATTTCCATTAAGTTCAATATATTTTCTAGTTCCCTTTGTGTCTTCCTTTCTTTCCCATGAATTATTTAAGTGTTGTTTAATTGCCAAATATTTGAAAATTTTCCCGTGAGTTTTCTATTTGCTGATTTCTAATTTACCTCTGTTATGGTCTAAGAATATATTTCCTTTTACATTTGTAATGTCTTGTTTTGTGGCTAAGAATATTGTCTATGTTTGTGAATGTTCTAGGTATACTTGAAAAGAACGTATATTCGGCCATCACTGGGTGTGTTCTATAAATTTTAATTAGGTCAATTTAATTAATAGGGTTTTTATATTTTCAGTATTTCTGCTTATTTTCATCCACTTGTTCTATCAGTGATTGGAAGAGGAGTATTGAAGTTTTGGGATATATGTTCTATTTCTCTTTTCAGTTTTATTAGATTTTGTTTTATGTATTTTGAAGCTCGATTACTAGGTGTGTACACATTTAGGATTTTTATTTCTTCTTAGTGAATCAAGCTGTGGTAAATATGTAATGACCTTCTTTCTCCTCAGTAATTTTCTTTGTTGTCCGATTTACTGTATCCAGACATTAACATAGCTACTCCACCTTTCTTTGTTTTTAGTTTTAATGGATATTTATTAGTTGTACATATTTTGGGGGTATATGTGATATTTTGATGCAAGCATATAATGTGTAATAATCAAATGAAGGTAAATAGGATATCCATCACCTAAAGTATTTATCATTTATTTGTGTTAGAAACATTCCAATTCCATTCTTGTAGTTTTTTGAAATATACAATAAATCATTGTTAATTATGATTACCCTACTGTACTATCAAACACTAGATCCTGTTCCTTCTATCTAACTGTGTTTTTGTACTAATTAACCAATCTTTCCTTAGCCTCCCCTTCCCACTACCCTTCCTAGCCTCTGGTAACCATCATTCTACCCTCTGTCTCCATGAGTTCAACTGGTTTTTAGCTCCTGGATATGAAATAATTGTGAGAAAATAAATTTCTGTTCTTTATAAATTATCCAGTAGCAGATATTTTGTTGTAGCAGCACAAATGGACTAAGACATTCTAACCAATGTTTATTTTACTTTAATGTAATTTTAAGTTTGCATATTAAATTTCTAATTTTTTTTTTTTTTTTTTTTTTTTTTTTTTGAGACGAAGTCTCACTCTGGCACCGAGGCTGGAGTGCGGTGGTGCGATCTTGGCTCACTGCGAGCTCTGCCTCCCGGGTTCACGCCATTCTCCCACCTCAGCCTCCCAAGTAGATGGCACTACAGGCGCCTGCCGCCAAACCCTGCTAATTTTTTTTTTTGCATTTTTAGTAGAGACGGGGTTTCACTGTGTAACCCCGTTTCACTGTGTAAGGCATGATGGTCTTGATCTCCCGACATGGTGATCCGCCCGCCTCGGCCTCCCAAAGTGCTGGGGTTGCAGGCGTGAGCCACTGGGCCCGGCCAGTTTTTGTTTTATATACCTTTGGTTCAGACTCTTATAGAGACTGTGACAAAAATGTTTAACCTACCTGATATGGTTTAGATGTTTGTCTTTAAATCTCATACTGAAATGTAGTACCCAGTGTTGGAGGTGGGGTCTGTTGGGAGGTGTTTGGACCATGGGCGAGATCACTCATGAATAGCTTGGTTCTGTTTTTGCAAGAGTAAATGAGTTGTAGTGAGACTTGGCTGTTTAAAAGTGTGGCACTCCAACCCCCTCTCTTGTTCCTGCGCTCACCATGTGATACACCAGCTTCCCCTTTGCCTTCTGCCACCACTGTAAGCTTCCTGAGGCCCTCACCAGAAGTAGGTGCCAGCATCGGACTTCTTGTGCCGTTTGAAGAACTGTGAGCCAGTTAAAATTCTTTCTTAATAAATTACTCATTTGTAGATATTTATAGCAATGAAAAAATTGCTTAACTCTTCTATATATCATACAAAATAGGTATTCTCCTTATTTTTTGATAGACTACCATGTCGAGAAAATCATGGTCCCAAGCTCTGTCTGCTACTTTGGTACAATTCCCTGTTTGGTAGATTGAATAACAACTCCTGAAAGATGTCCTTGTCTCAACCCCCCAAATTTGTGAACATGTTTTCTTAAATGACAAAAGGGACTTTACAGATGTGAATAAGTTAAGGATCTTGAGATAGGGATGTATTTTATTTTATTTTATTTATTTTATTTATTGTATTGTATTGTATTGTATTTTGTATTTTATTTTATTTTATTTTATTTTATTTTATTTTATTTTATTTTATTTT
>NW_016815255.1:138828-163569 GCF_001698545.2 Rhinopithecus bieti
TTTTATTTTATTTATTGTATTGTATTGTATTGTATTTTGTATTTTATTTTATTTTATTTTATTTTATTTTATTTTATTTTATTTTATTTTTAACGGAGTTTTGCTCTGTCTCCCAGGCTGGAGTGCAGTGGCGCAATCTCGGCTCACTGCAAGCTCCGCCTCCCGGGTTCACGCCATTCTCCTGCCTCAGCCTCCCGAGTAGCTGGGACTACAGGCGCGGCCACCACGCCCAGCTAATTTTTTGTATTTTTAGTAGAGACAGGGTTTCACCGTGTTAGCCAGGATGGTCTCCATCTCCTGACCTCATGATCCGCCAGCCTTGGCCTCCCAAAGTGCTGGGATTACAGGCGTGAGCCAGTGCACCTGGCCTATTATTCTTTATTCTCTAAGTGGGCCCAATATAATAAAAATGGACCTTAAGAGGAAGACAAATACATCAGAGTGAGAGACAAAGATGTGAATAGATGTTGGGGTGATATAATTGCTGAAAGGGGGTCATGAGTCAAGGAATGTGGGCAACCTTTAGAAGCTAGGAAAAAAAAAAAAAAGAATTCTTCCCGAAGCCTTCAGAAGGAATGCAGTACTGCCAACCATTTTGGACTTCTCACCTCCAGAACTAAAAGATAATACATTTGTGGGTTATGGCATTAAGCTTATGATAATTTGTTACAGCATTAAATAAAGCTAATACAGTTAATTAAATATATGGATATTCTGCTCAGACTCAGAACATAATATAAGGAGGAATGCAAATGCAACCACTAAGCACTGGTTCAAAATATTTTAAGACAAGATTCAGTCTATAAAATAGAAACTTGTGGGATAATCTAGCCAATCAGATGAGTGGCTTACTGAACAACTGACATAAAGAAAGTCTTCAGGAAAATAGTTTGTGAAACAGGTTTACTGTGCACTTGTTACCAAATGCACTTGTTATCAGAGTGGTATAAGAATGGACATCCCCACAAACAAGCTATATGAAAGAGATTTATTACTTACAATTGGGCAACAAGGGACACTAGAAGCCAGAATTCAGGATAAGCCAGTCCCCCAAGACACAGAAAGCTTCCAGGGTGGGTATAGTCTTTCAACTGTTTGTGCCCCACTTGAGCTGCAGATGAGGGACCTTGGAAACCAGCCCATCCTGGGTTTTTATATCCCAGGGCATGTGACTCATTGGGCTGAAGTATTAAAGGACATTCTGATTCTAGGAGGGACTGGAACAGAGTCTAGGATGTTCTAGCCAGCTCCCCTTTATCTCAGCACATTTTACAGTTACTTTGGAGAACTATAAATGAAAAAAATGGGGAGAACTAGGTCATCCCAGCCAACTGGAAAACTGTCCTGCATGGTTACATAGCAAAACAAATTTTAATAAAAGTAAAAATTGCATGTTTTGAAAGCTGTCTTTTAAAAATTAAATTTACTCTGATTTTGTGTATATATACACACACATGATATATGTATATATGTATGTGCATGTATTATATGTGTACACCAATATTTCTACGTATATACCTATATACGGACACCCCAAGCATACATATATAGACATACACTTACTATCTGAGATCTCAAATTTGCCAATCAGAGGTGTGCAAATTATGATATTTTTCAGGAATATCATCTACAGAAATGGGCAGAGTTGCCTTAACTTTTGTATCAATATTTCTTTTCTATTTCCACCTCTTAATTATTTATTCCTTTGTTTATTTACTCAACAAAAATTCATTGATCACTACTTTTGTACAAGTCGTGTATTAGATACCATGAGCAACAGAAACCAAGGCATATAGCCCTCCCTGCAGAGTATTTTCTAATTTAGTGGGAGGGACCCAGATTTAACAAATAGCCTTAACAACAAAGCAGAATTGAATCAATATCACATAAAAGTATATGCAATGGGCTTTGAAACTATAAAGGGAGTAATTAATTATGCTTGGAAAGATAGAGGGAGAAAGAGGCACTTAAGTTGGATTCTTAGAATGTAAAGCATTTCAACAAGTAGAGAATGGAGAAAGAAGAGTTATTTAAATTTTACTACTTCTTACAGTCCAGGAGTTTACTCTATTTTTTATATCATTTTCCTATATTATTGCTATAGTTCTCAAAAATGTAATGTTTATAAAAAATAATCATAAATGATACTTTGCTATTTTATGTATTGTGAGGGCCTAATTAGACACTTGTAATAGAATGGAAAAAAGATAATTAGGCAATAACTATATGTTTTTATACACACATGATGTATAAACCTTCACTTAGAGTTGGTCACTGTCTTAGTCTGTTCAGGCTGTTGTAATAAAAGACTGTGGACTGTGTGGCTTAAGCAACTCAAATTTGTTTTCTGATAGTTATGGAGGCTGAAAATTCCAGGATGAAGGTTCTAGCAGAGTTCTGTTTCTGGTGAGGGCTCTCCTCTTAGCTTTCAGATTTCTGCTTTGTCCTCAAATGCTTTTCTTTGAGGTTGCAGAGAAAGAGAGAGAGAAAGGAAGGAAAAAAGAAAGGGGGGCGGGGAGAGATCTTTCTCTTTGTTTAAGGCTGTCAGCTCTATTGGGTTAATACCTCACTCTTATGACCTCATTTAATCTTAATTACCTCCAAAAGTCCTACTCCAAACATAGTCACATTGAGCATTAGAGGTTCCATATATGGATTTTGTGTGAACATAGTTTAGTTCATAGCAGTCATAAAAAGTCAAATGGAATGCGAAAATATATTTAAAAATGTAGTAAGTGCCTACCCTACAATGTGCCAAGCACCATTTTTGGCATTAGAAATAATCACAGAGACACCCCTAGCTATATGGATTATTATTTTGGCAACAAAGTTGCCAAAGATCAGATGATGACAACTAAATAAACAAAATGTTTGTGACTTCAGACAAATTCTATGGAGTAAGTAAGTAAGGTGATAAGGTAAACTAGGAAGAAAAAGAACTCTTTCTTAAGTTAAGACTTTATACCGTCTCTGAAGCGGTAATATTTGAAATAAGATGAAAAGAACGAAAGACAGCCAGCCAGATGAAGATAAAGGAAAATAATTTTCTAGTCAGAGGAAGCAAGTGTATAAACCCTGAAGAGGGTTCATGTTGTAGGAATCAAAGAGCAGCCCGTCTGGCTGGAATATGATAAACCAGTAGAAGACAGTTTGGGGATGAGCTTGTACAAATGGGCCAGGGTCAGGTTTTGTAAGGTCTGAGAAGCAGAGGGAATTAGGAATTTATTCAGGGTGTAATTAGAATTCAAAGAAAGATTTTAAGCAGAAGATTAACAAAACCCTGTATCAGTTTCAACAAGAATACTTTGGGTTGTTGTGTGGAGCATGGGTTATAGGGGGGACAAGAGAGGAAACAGATACCACTAGCCCATACAATGCTTTACTGTAAATTAGAAAACGGTGTCCATTTCAAGAGGCACTTTACCTCCATCTGTCAGAAAACTGTACTATACAGATTTTTCTAGAATAAGACACCTTATTTCCACTTTAGGAAAAGTGTCATTATATATAAAAAAAACACGTCAATTATGGTAATGGTGTCCTTTCATGTGTGTATGAGAAATACACATGGAGACATTTATGGAAGAAAAGAGACTAACTGAGAGGCTGTTGCATTTATCTAGGGGAAGAGTGGGCATAAGATGCATTTCTATGTCCTGTTCTCTAGCGAAAATGGAAACAAGCAGAGTGATTCAAAACACATTTGGAAATAAAACTGCAGGACTAATGAAGATTGAAGTTAGATGAGGAAAGAGAGAATCCAAGATTGTAATTAGTATAGATTTGAGCTATTGACAGAAAAGAAATTAAGATTATTTAAATTTTATTTTTGTTGTTGCTGTTCGTGGTGGAGGAGGAAGAATCAATAATTTTTTGAATCCACGATTATTGAAGGTGTAGTATATCAAGAGAGCCATATAATTTACCATATAAATCACTACTATTGAATATTGACAGAAATACGATAATGTCAGAGTAATCAAAAACCTCACATCAGTTAAGAGGAGGTAAGAATTATTGTGAATAATGTAACAAATTATTCACTACAAGCTGCAGGATATTTGCAAAAGGGAAATGTAAGATAATCTTTGCATTCAGTGATTTAACATTCTGAATGTTACAATCTGTAAGCAAGTAAACCATTTAAATCTGGCTGAGGAACAAGATGAAGAAGGATGTGCTGTAGGGCTGGTTGGTGTACGGATGCCCATCACACTGCTGAAGTCTATGCCTTGCTGGTGCCCAGAAATCTCAGTTCTGCATCAAAATGTGACCTACTGAAATCCTAATCTTATTAATAACTGTGAAAAGTGTTATTACTTACATTTAACAGATAAGGAAATTGTATGCTATAATGTTAGTCACAAAACCAGGTCATAGATCTTTGGGCAAATCTCTTGCTAATTACAGGGACCTACTAATCAAGGTATTTCAGTGGCACCTGAGAAATAAATAGAACTTGCACTTCTGAATCATTTGACAAGGCTCTGTCACTGAAATGAGGCTTTGATGGAAAATTTTTGTTATCATGTATGGTTTGGGTACATTCTAGTTAAATAATACACTAATCCACTGGGATTCCATTAGGGTCAGATTTCTTAAAAAGCACTGACGGAAACCCCAGATCCTTACAAGAATGTTCCTGGATATGCTGAGGTCTGGTTTTGCTTAGTATACAAGAAACTTTAATACACAATTGAGAAATGTTTTTCACTGAAAGGAAGAGTTTAGATGATCAAATAAGTAGGGTATCAAATACAAATGTTTAGAAGTTGTCAAAACAAATATTGTATTTACTAGGAATGAAGTCACTCTCACCTAGAATTTCCCATAAGGGATTACTACAAACTTATATTAACATAGTATAGTTGCCTGCAAAATTGAAGAAAAATGAAAGACTTCTTTTGGATGGACAATAATTTGTTAAACTAAACATAAGGTTTAAAAAATTCTCATCAGCATTAAATACCTTATAAAACTTTCTGGAAGTATGTTTAAAGCTTTACTGAAGGTAAAAGAAAGTACACATAAAGAGAGATTCTACCATCTTTTTTCTCTTGCCATGAACTATGAAGACAGTCCCAAAGATATCAATAAAACAGTTTTTATATTTATTCTTACCAAAATGAGGGTTTTAGTTTGGACTCTAATGTCTTTATGGGTATGACTTTAAGGCATATCTCCTTAAAAGGAAAAAATATGCCCTTGCGAGGGTTATGTCAAATCTTCAAGTCAAAAACTATAATAAATTCTGCATATGAAATTGGAAATGTTAATTCATTATGATTTTATAAGTAACTCCATAACCTCACTTTCAAAAGGAAGAAAAAAGAAAACCCTTGACAATTAATATTTAGTTGTTTCTTTCTGAAAAATAACTTTAATTTTTTTCTGATCTTTTTTACATTATGACTTCCTAAATTGTGCTCCAAGTATAAGACCCAGTACCTGCATAGACTGCATAAGACCTAGCATCTGACTCAGCTAAATAATAAGGCTGCTGGAACCTGGAAAGATAGCTTTATTATTATTATATATTATATATTATATATTATATATTTAATACATCACATATTTCTTATGCATTCATCTGTTGATGAACACTTAGGTTGACTCCATATCAACCTAAGTTGGCTTAGGTTGGCTATTGTGAATAATACTTCAACAAACATGGGCATGTAGTTATATCTTTGATGTGCTGATTTTATTTCCTTGGAGTTTATACCCAGTAGTGGGGTTGTGAATCATATGGTAGTTCCATTTTAATTTTTGAGAAATCTTCATACTGATTTTCATAATAGATGTACTAATTTACATTTCTACTAACAGTGTGCAAGGATACCCTTTTCTGTACATCCTTGCCAGTACTTTTCACCTTTAGTCTTTTTGATAGTAGCCATTTCAACAGGTATGAGGTGATAGCTCATTGTGGTTTTAGTTTGCATTTCTTTGATGATTGGTGATGTTGAGCATGCTTTCAGAAACCTGTTGATATTTAGTATGCCTTCATTTGACAAGTGTCTATTCAGGTCCTTTGCCCATTTATTTTATTTTATTTTATTTCTGCAGATTATGTGTTCTCTTGCTGCAGAGTGGTCTGTGTTCCTTACATAAAGAATAAACCCCTTATCAGATGTATGGTTTGCAAATATTTTCTCCCATTTTATAGGTTGTCTCATCACTCTGTTGATTGTCTCCTTGGCTGCTCTCTTTCCAATTTGGATGCCTTTAGTTCTTTTTCTTGCCTAATTTCTCTGGCTAGGACTTTCGGTAGTATGTTAAGCAGAACTGGCAAAAGTGAAAATCGTTTTTTCTGTCTTGTTTCTGATCTTAGAGGAAAAACTTTCAACTTTCCTTCATTAAGTGTGATGTTAGCTCTGGGACTGTCATATATGACCTTTACAGCATTGAGGTACATTCCTTCTATACCCAATTTGTTAAAATTTTTATCACAAAAGTGTATTCAGTGTTGTCAAATGCCTTTTTTTCCATCTTTTGAGACAATAATATAGTTTTATCTTTCATTTGGTTAATGTGGCATATCAGATTTATAGGTTTGCAAAAGTTGAGCCATCCTTACATGCCTAAGATAAATGTCACTTGATCATGGTGAATGATTCTTTTACCTGTTGTTGAATTCAGTTTGTGGGTATTCTGTAGAAGTTTTTCACATCTGTGTTCTTTAGGGATATTGGCCTGGAATTTTCTTTTCTTGTAGGGTCTTTGTCTGGCTTTGGTATCAGAGTAATACTGGCCTCATAAAATGAGTTTGGAAGTGTTCCATCTTACATACCTTTTTGTAACAGTCTGGGAAGAATTAGTACTATTTCTTCTTTAAATGTCAGAGAGAATTCAGCAGTGAAGGCATAAGGTTCTGGGCTTTTCTTTGATAGGTAAGATTTGTTACTGATTACATTTCCTTACTCATTAATGGTCTCTTCAGATACTCTGTTTCTTTATGATTCGGTCTTGGTAGGTTGAATGTTTCTAGAAATTTATCTGTTCTAAGTTGTCCAAGTTGTTGGTGTTTAACTCTTAATATTAGTCTTAGGATCTTTTGCATTTTCATGGTCTGAACTTCTGTGGTCTTCTCTTTCATTCACAATTTTATCTTTTGACTCTTTTGACATTGCTCTCTGTTTTCTTACTCTAGGGTATCTTTTCTGTTTTTTTTTTTTTTGTTTGTTTGTTTTTTGTTTTTTTTTAGTCTCAGGTTCATTGTCTACTACATTATTACTTCCTTCCTTCTACTATGGGCTTAATTTGGTCTTCTATTTCTAGCTCCTTGAGGTGTAACATTAGTTCATTTATTTGTTATATAAGATCATTATTCTTTTTTGATATACTCATTAATTACTACAAACTTCTCTTTTAGAACTGTTCTTGCTGCGTCGTATGTTTTGATATATTTTGCTCCCATTTTCATTTGTCTCAAACAAATTTTAAAATACCTTTTAATTTCTTCCTTCTTGGTTGTTCAGGAACATGGTGTTTTATTTTCATATATTTGTGAATTTTCTGAAATCTCTCCTGTTTTTGATTTCTAGTTTCACACCATTGTGGTCAGAAAAAATAATTTATGTGATTTTAATTTTCTTAAATTTGTTAAGACTTATTTTATGGCCTAATATATAATGTATCCTGGAGAAAGTTTCATGTGGGCTTGAGAAGAATGTGTTTTGCTGCTATTAGATAGAATATTCCATATGTCTGTTAGGGCCATTTGATCTGAAGTCTAATGCTTTATAATTGATTTTCTGTCAGGATGATCTGTCCATTGCTAAAGTGGAATATTTAAGTTCCCTGTTATTATTGTGCTGCAGTCTATTTCTTCCTCAATTCTGTTAACATTAGCATTATATATTTAGGTGCTCCAATGTTAGGTACATATGTATTTATACCTGTTATATCCTGTTGATGAATCGACCCCTTTGCTATTACGTAATGACTTTTGTTTGTGTGACAGTTTTAGACTTGAAGGCTATTTTGTCTGGTATACTTATGGCCATTTCTACTCTCTTTTGGCTTCCATTTGTGTGAAATGTCTTTTACTACTTTTTTATTTTTGGTCTTTTTTTTTTTTTGAGATGGAGTCTCACTCTGTTGCCAGGCTGGAGTGTAGTGGCTCGATCTCAGCTCACTACAACCTCTGCCTCCCGGGTTCAAGCAATTCTCCTGCCTCAGTGTCCCGAGTAGCTGGGACTATAGGCGCCTGCCACCATGCCCGGCTACTTCTTGTATTTTTAGTAGAGATGGGATTTCACCATGTTGGTCAGGCTGGTCTCAAACTCCTGACTTAGTGATCTGCCCTTCTTGGCCTCCCAGAGTGCTGGGATTACAGGCGAGAGCCACTGAACCCAGCCAGTTTATGTGTATTCTTAAAGGTGAAGTGAGTCTCTTCTAGGGAGCATATAGTTAGGTCTCAGTTTTCAGTTCATTTAGCCACTCTATGTCTTTTGATTGGAAAGTTGAATCCATTTATATTCAAGATAATTATTCATAGTTAAAGACTTACTACCAAGGTAAAAATCTGAATGATAATCAAAATACAGTTTTGAATTAAAACATTTTTAGGATAGATTACATGGCTACACATAAACGATACACATGCAAATGTGCATTTGTGCCACATTCATATAGTTAGATAGATGTGAAACTTCTTCCCCTATCCATGGTCCCCTTAGACCTAGAATAAAGTTAGAGAAGCCCACTGTTTTACTATTCCACCATCCCATTTTAGGAATTCTTAATGAAGAATGAGATAAAAGGTCATAAATTGCCATTTGGATTTAGATCAGGGAAGAGTAATTTGAGCATTCCAGATCTAGAGGCTATGCATTTGGAATGTTATTTAATTTATTTGAGCCCCAATTCCCTAGAAAATTAGGAGTTTTTCTTAACTAAATCAGCTATGCTCAACATACGTCAGAATTGGCTTTCTTTTACCTGTGATTTACCTGAGACCACATGAAGATGTAACTGTGTTTGTGATTGTGTGTGTGCAGTGCTGAGTACAGAGTAAGTATAATATTTCAATTATTTGATGAGCAAATGAAAATATATGAATGAATATATGTATGTACATATGTAATCAGGTAGTCTACATCAACTAGTAGGATACAACAATTAATGGTATATATTCACTCACTGTGATATTTCTAAATGATAAAATGTGTGCCATGTTAGCATAACTCAGTTTTAAGAGAAACTAAGCTGTACATAAATGCTGATCACCAGGGATTTTGAAGTGAATATGGTGCTTGAACTAGAATTGCATTGCTGGCTATGTGATCACACATCGGACTCCATAAAAGCATGTACAACTACTGCTCTAACAGGCAAGTTGTCTGCCCTAACTCAGGGAAAAGACTACAGTGAGGTTCAAACCAAGAAACACTGAGCTGATATAGACCTTAGTCAAGGCAAAGCTTAATAACCCACTGCAACTAGCTAAGGGGTTATATGGGCAACCTTTATTGTTTAATCAATTTCATTCCTTTCTTTTTCATGAATGAGTGAATTACAAATTGATCACAGTAAAATTATGCATTAGGCTTTGGGTTTTAAAATTGTAAATAGCAGGTTCAGTTGATGAGTTAGTTACACATGCTGTTCTGTTAGAGCAAACATGTAAATCTTACAAGTAACATTTTCAAAAATTTGAGTAGAAAAGGAAATTTACTCCTCTACTCTTAACGTCTATTTTAGGAATAAAACAGAGAAAGAGAGCTTTGCTTTACAATATGCTGTTCTCCTGCAGACAGACAGTGAGACCTAGATCTGAATACACATGGAAGTAATAGGAGTATTATTAGGCTATCTCCCAAACACTATTTTTCTACTTCTTTTAATTAAACAATCTTATCAGTTCCTTTATGCTTATTCCAAATTTAAGAAATGAAAAAGCAGAAACCCCAGCAGTTTATCAGTGTTAGTGGATATGCATTTCTCCTCCAGTTGCCACAGATTGCTTTTATATCTGTAATAACATTTCTGTAGCGTAAAATGTAATTTAATAACAATCCCTTGCAATAGATTTTTTTAAGTTTACTTAAAATTTTCATCCCCTTCTGCTTCCTACTTGATTCTTTCGAAATTCAAATAATTTGCATCAATCCGTTTGTGACAAAATAACTTTGAAAGTCCTTGAAATTTGTATAGATGTTCATACTACTATCTGTGAAATAATTTAAAATATTTTTTAATGTCTTAAATAATTCACATAATTTTCAAAATTGTGTAAGTAATATATAAACACAATATTTAAAAAATATTATAATGTCATGGATAAGGCTAACCCTCCTACATATTCACTTCTCTTTTCCTTTGATGTAACCATATTATAACTTTGATGTATACAGTTCTAGTTCTTTAAAAGTGGAATTTATAAATGCTATGAAAAGAGAATTTGTAACATTGTTTCATGTGATTGACAAATTTGCCTAAATTGTACTATGAATCTCATTAATGAATCTCTTGTTTTTAAAAAAAAAAAATTTTAGATTTATCTGCGTTGAATTAGCTCATTTCTTTAACCTATATGTGTGTGTGTGTACATACCAGCTTTTAGTTATCTAGTTCTCATTTGACAAATGCTTAGTTTGTTTCCAGCAATACCCTATTACTATGTGGCAGTGAATATCCATGTGTATGTCTTATTATTTTATTTGCCAGGGATGTGTCTAGGGTTAGATACAAAGATGGGGAATTAGTCACTTTTTTTTTTTTTAACAATAGTCACACCTTCAACTTTTCTACACATTGCTAAATTGTCCTCCAAATTGGTTGATCAATTTCTATTCTCAGAGGAAGGACTTGACAACATTTGACATTGTACTGACTTCTCTATTTTTTTCAGTTCTGTGGGCAAAACTATTATCTTTATGTTTTAATTTTAATTTGCCTACTTACCAATGAGATTGACTATCTGTTTGAATTAGATTTTCTAAACCACAGGTTTGTATACTTTGCCTACTTTTTGATAGAGTTTTTTGTTTATTTCATATTTATATGTATGATTAGAACAATGATTTACAGATAATCTATGCAGCAAGCATTTTTTCCCAATCTGTGGTGTGTTTTAAAACATAAAGTTGACTTTATCATAAAATAAAACAAGTTTTCAGTCAAACTTGTATCTCCATTTTCTTTATTATTTAAGCTTTCTGAGTTTTTCGTTTGTTTGTTTTGTTTTTTAAAGAAAGCTTTGTCTCTCATGGTCAATAGAGTCTTTCAGAGCTTAAGATACTGGGACAAGAATACGTGATTTTGGATTCTAATTCTGTCTCTTGTTAACTGTGACACTTCAGTAAGTTTATTAACCTCTCTGTACCATAATTACCTTTCCTGTAAATGAAATAATAATAAAAATAATAATTGGACTTACCTTACTCACAGAGTAATAGGATTATTGATAGAATTAATGCCTGAACAGCACTTACAGTGTCTTAGATATAGCAAATATTCCACAAGTGTTAGTTAACAAGGTATAGTATCATTAAAAGCTTTTTCTGCCATCTTTGAAGGCATTAATTCATCTTAAATAAATTTTTAGATATGTTGCATTATGGCCATATAATTTTATTTTCTCATATAGATGATCAAATTTTCTAACAACATACATTAAACAGCGAATTATTTGACCACTGCTTAGTGAATCTTATTCTGTTATTGATTGCCATACAGGCATAGATTAATGTTTGGTTCATTATTCCATTCCTGCAATCTGTCTACTGATGTAGCAATATGACACTGCTTAAAATGTTAAAACTGTATAAAACATTTTTATATCTGGCAGAGCAATTTTGTGCCACTCCCAACAAACTTTATTTTATTTTCAAAATGCTATTCTCTCTCTCTCTTTGTGTATATATATATAAAATATCAATTGCCACTTAAATCTTAAAATTCACATAATTTTATACATTTTATAATAAATTCTGTACAATTTTAAAAAATCCCATTAATATTGAGATCACATTAAACTTACAGATTTATTTGGGAAGAGTTTACTCTTTACAATATTTAGTCTTCCCATAAAGCAAATTGTAATTCTCTATTAAATTTTTAAAAAACTTTCTAGGCCTAAAACTTCAACTCTGAATCATTGATTTATGTATTTGTAAAATAAAAGTGCTGAGAAAAACTAGCAGATACCACTCCTACCCCCTTTTTTGACAGATGAGAAAATTGAGGCTGAATGAAGTATATGGGTGTATTAGTCCATTCTCACACTGCTATAAAGGACTGCCTGAGACTAGGTAATTTATAAAAGAAAGAGGTTCAATTGACTCACATTTCTGCATTGCTGGGGAGGCCTCAGGGAACTTACAATCATGATGGAAGGGGAAGCAAACATGTCCTTCTTGATATGGTGGCAGGAAGCAGAAGTATGACAGCCAAGTGAAGGGGGAAGATCCATGTAAAACTGTAAAATCTTGTGAGAACTTACTATCATGAGAATAGCATGGGGGAAACCTCCCCCATGATGCCATTACCTCCCAGCAGGTCCCTTCAACCACACGTAAGGGTTATGGAAACTACAATTAAAGGTGAGATTTTGGTGGGGTCATAGCCAAACCATATCATTTTGTTTCTGGCTCCTTCCAAATCTCATGTCCTCAAATTTCAAAATATAATAGTGCCTTTCCAACAATCCCCCAAAGTTTTAGCTCATTCCAGCGTTAACCCAAAAGTCCAAGTCCAAAGTCTCATGTGAAACAAGGCAAGTCCCTTCTGCCTATGAGCCTTAAAATAAAAACCAAGTTAGTTATTTCCTAGGTACAATGCAGGTACAGACATTGGTTAAATACACCCATTCCAAATGGAAGAAATTGGCCAAAAGTATAGGCCAATTTCTTGGAGTCTATAGGGCCCATGCAAATCCAAAATCCAGTGGGGCAGTCAAACCTTAAAGTTCCAAAATGATCACCTTTGACTCCATGTCTTACATCCAGGTCACTCTGATACAAGAGGTAGGTTCCTATGGCTTTGGGCAGCTCTGCCCCTGTAGGTATGCCATGTACAGCCTTCCTCCTGGCTGCTTTCATGGACTGGCATTGTGTGTCTGCAGCATTTCCAGGTACATGGTGCAAGTTTTTGGTGGATCTACAATTCTAGGGTCTGGAGAATGGTGGCCCTTTTTTCACACCTCCACTAGGCAGTGCCCCAGGGTGGACTCTATGTGGAGGCTCCAACTGTACATTTCTTTCCTACACTGCCCTAGCAGAGGTTCTCCATGAGGGCCCCTCCCCTGCAGCAAACTTCTGCCTGGGCATCCAGGTATTTCTGTACATCCTCTGAAATCTAGGCAGAGGTTCCCAAACCTCAGTTCTTGACTTCTGTATACCTGCAGGCTCAACATTACATGGAACCTTCCAAGGCTTGGGGCTTGCACCCTCTGAAGACACTGCACAAGCAGTACTTGGTACCTTTTAACCATGGCTGGAGCTGCTGGGACACAGGGCACCAAGTCTCTAGTCTGCACACAGCAGGCAGGCCTTGGGTCTGACCCATGAAACCATTTTTTCCTCTTAGATCTCCAGTCCTATGATGGGAGAGGTTGCCATGAAGGTTTTTGACATGCCCTGGAGCCATTTTCCCCATTGTCTTGTTATTAACATTTGGCTTCTTGTTACTTATGCAAATTTCTGAAGCAGGCTTGAATTTCTCCTCAGAAAATGAGTTTTTCTTTGCTATTGCATTGTCAGGCTGCAAATATTCTGAACTTTTGTAATCTGCTTCTATTTTTAACATAAGTTCCAATTCCAAACTACATCTTTGTGAATACACAAAACCGAATGCTATTAATAGCACCCAAGTCACGTGTTGAAAACTTTGCTGCTTAGCAACTTCTTCTACCAGATGCCCTAAATCATCCTTCCCAAGTTCAAAGTTTCACAGATCTCTAGGGCAGGGGCAAAATGCTGTCAGTCTCTTTGCTAAAACAGTAAGCGTCGCCTTCATTCCAGTTCTCAACAAGTTTCTCATCTCTGTCTGAGACCAGATCAGCCTGGACTTCATTGTGCATATCACTATCAGCATTTTGGTCAAAGCCATTCAACAAGTCTCTAGGAAGTTCCAAGCTTTTCAACATCTTCCTGTCCTCTGAGCCTTCCAAACTGTTCCATCCTATGCCTGTTACCCAGTTCCAAGTTGCTTCCACATTTTTGGGTATCCTTATGGCAGCACCCCACTCCCAGTATCAATTTACTGTATTAATTTGTTTTCATGCTGCTATAAAGGACTGCCTGAGACTAGGTAATTTGTAAAAGAAGAATTTTAATTGACTCACACTTCTGCATGGTTGGGGATGCCTCAGGAAACTTACAATCATGGCAGAGGGGGAAACAAACATGTCCTTCACATGATGGCAGGAAGGAGAAGTATGATAGCTGAGTGAAGGGAGAAGCCCTTATAAAATCATCAGCTCTCATGAAAACTTACTTACTATCATGAGAATATCATGGGAAAAACCACCCCCATGATTCTATTACCTCCCAACATATCCCTCTCAACACACATGGTGAACTCTAATTTAAGATGAGATTTGGGTGGGGACACAGCCTACCCATATCAAAGGTTATTTTTCAGAATCAACAAAATACTTAATGATCTCAGACCTAAACTTAGATCATCTAATTTACTTCAAATTTTTTGAAATTTTGGGTTATATTTGGCCAAACTCGTTTGCTTCCTATTTAAGATGCCATACCCATCCAGTGCTTAGTAAGAGAGTCTATTCATAGCAGATGAATAAGATACTACCGTTACCATTGAGAAGAAGTGATAATGAGAGCAACAGGGAGATACATTCAGTGTTATATGGTTACTATTAATAGTGACTAGGAAAGGGGATCTAGCAAGGAAGTACTGACAGAAAAAGGCAAGCTCTGAAGTATTTAAAGATTATCTAGCCAAAATCATGGCTCAGGGAATAGCCTCAAGATATCCTAAGAACATATGCCCAAGGTCATTGGGTTACAGCTTGGTTATATACATTTTAGAGAGACAGAAGTTACAGGCAAAGACATAAATCAATACATGTAAGGGGTACATTGATTTGGCCTGGAAAGCTGAGACGTCTTGAAGTGGGGGCTCACAGGTCATAGGTGGAATCGAAGATTTTCTGATAGGTAATTGGCTGAAAATCTTAAGCGTTGCCTACGGAATTGAAGCCAGCAATAAGAAATGCTTCAGATAAAAAAAGGGAAGTTGTGGAAACTAAGGTTCCTGTTATGTATATGTAGCCTCCAGGTAGCAAGCTTCAGAGAGAATAGATGGTAAATGTTATTTATGGAACTTTAAATCTCTCTTAGTCAAAAATCTCCCTGCCAAATCTCTCCTGGATCAGGAAAAGACTTGGAAAGGGGAGGAGATCCTCTAAAGAATGCAAACTTCCCCAAGAGATAGCTTTGAAGGACCATTTCAAAATACATCAGAGAAATATATTTTGGGGTATAATACTTTGATATCTTTCAGGATGTGCTGTCATGTGATGCTATATTGGGGTCAAGTTGGAGTTGGGTATACTATTGCAATAAACAATTTGTTTTGTCAGTTTTAAGGTCTCTATTTTATTGTTAATGCTGGTCAGTTGTGCCTAAATTCCAAAAGGCAGAGGATGTAATGAGGCATGTCTGACAACCCTTCCTGTCATGGCCTGAACTAGTTTTTCAGGTTTCCTTTGGGTTCCCCTTGGCCAAGAGGGAATTCCATTCAGTCTGTTGAGGGGCTTAGGTTTCATTTTTGGTTTACAGGAGCAAGCAATTGTTAGTGGAGTAGCAGGAAAGGGAATGCCATTTAATATGGATATTGAACAATGGCTGGGCTTTCTTCAAAGAGAAGGTGAGGGGAAAGGCAGCTCGCTTACATAGTGTACCATGAATGAAATCGTGGCTGCCTAGACAGACATGCTGGGCTCAGAGATAGAACAAAATTTGTCTAAAGGCCTAGGTGAAGTGTGGAGGAAGCAAATAGGCTTAGGACTAATGGAGATGCATAGCATATCTTTTAAAAGAGTTTGGATTTTTAAAATAGTTATTGGGTAGGTACTAGAAATCTATAGAAAGTAGTGACATAGATTTGCAGTTTAGCAAAACAGGAAGATGTGGAACAGGTGGAATGGAGAAAAGAATCTGTAGGTAGAGAGGTAAGTTAGGTGAAAGGTAACAGGTCCTAATCTAAGGCATTTATGGCACAAATGGAGAAGAATATGTTATTTTTATTTTTTATTGTTACTATTTGTAGAGATGGGGTCTCACTATATTGCCCAGTCTAGCCTCAAACTTCTGGACTCAAGTGATTCTCCTGCCTCAGCCTCCCAAAGTGCAGGTATTAGAGGCGTGAGCCACCATGCTTGGCTGTAAGATTGTGTTTTGATCTGAGTAGAATATATCATTTGCAGACCTAGAGTGTAGATAGAATGCCTATGGATGAAGATGGCATTTGTTTAAATGAATGAAATAGGGATTATGAAAGAGTGTTTTAGGAGATGGAGGAGGAGAAGAGAATAATAAGATTGATTTAAAACAGGTAGAGTGTGAAGTACGTGTAAGTCTTACAGGGTTGTCGTTCAAGTAGGCAACTGGTGAAGTGGGTGTGGAGGACTCACCTGAGGAGCTATTAGCATAGAGATTTGAAATCATGTATGTGATTGGCATTGCCTGAGAGAAAGGAGTTAGATCAGTAAGAAAAGTGATCTCTATTTTGGATCCCAGAAAAATTCTTAGCATGTAAGCACCAGGCAGAGAAATAAAAGTGATTAAAAGACCAAGCAGAGGAGTAGAAGGATTAACAGGGAAGAATTCAATTGTAGGAGACAGATAGGCAACAACCATTGCATTGTTAACTTCTGTTTTTAAAAGGGCTCATGCTTTTATGCAGTGCATATATCTAGAATAATGAATTCATTGACTCAGACAACCTGCACAGCAAGTTCTCTTTAGAGTTCAGTGATAGGAATTTTGGGACATTTTAATTCTAGGCTTGTTCATAAGATGACCATAATTTATCTTCTCAATTCCTTTCTCTTGCAGCAGTAGACTGTTTCATATCCTTTAATAATCATGCTTCATACTTTTATTCTTAACCCAAGTTACCAAGTAGCACATATTTTTTCTATTCAATTTTCATATTTGATATAGTAACAAAAGGGCACTATAAATAATAAATATGTATATTTCTATATAATATATCTACGTCTAGTGTATGACATTACTATTGTCATTATGTTACCAGTAATTTATGCTTTCCTACAGATGGAAGGATTCTGGCACAACATAACTGAGCAACTTTCTATTGGTAGCAAGGGTGGGTGGTGGAGCCGTGTGGGTTCTTAATCCAACAGACCGTGCTGTCTCTATTGCTCTTTTCTTGGTCATTGGGTATGTAACACCATCATTTCTAGTACCTCGGTCTTTAAATATGCAATTAGAAGCACACTAATAGACACAAAAGCTTTCATTACCCCAGCGGGCTTAAATCATTTCCCTAATAGCTCCTCTGCAGTGCAGTAAAATCCAGTCCTGGACAATGACTAAACATCTTAAAGTTTCTGAAAATGTTCATTTAAAAAATTCGGACAATTTTATACCTCTCTAATTCTGCACATTTAGAATCACATTACCCTATTTCTTCAGGCAAACTTTGCAAGCAAAGCCCCCACAGGCAGACCTACTGAGAAACAGGCTCATAGCCTCGGGAGGTAAACTGCTCTTTTCCTGTAGCCTGCTGGACTGTTACCTGAGACATTCATTAAAGAAGATGCTTCAAGGCTACCAGGTTGGGTGGTTTTGGAGACAGTTGTAATTCTCTGTTATTTTATTCAAGAACAGCCTTGTTGTTATTTCTCTCTCTGGTGGCAATTGCTGATTAAATCAGCCTACACCAATATAAATGGCTGACCTGCTAAATCTCTTCCAGAGCATTTCCATGCTTTACGATTTGTTCTGATTTTCATGAAATTGTTGCGACTATAGTCATAATAGTCCCACTTGGGCTAGTAAATTCTACTTAGTCATTTCAAAATGGTCCCGTTTTCCCGTATTATGAAACTCCTGAAATTTAACACCTTGGGTGCTTAATATGAGAAGTGATTGGCTAGCTTTGGTTAAATACAGGCACAGTAGAGAGAATGTCAGCGAGGGGCTTCTGCTGACCTCTTCCAGGCCATCTGTACTGGACAGCTGCTGCTCATGCCTGCCTAAAATCCATTCTCCCTTTCTCTGCTGTCAGCATCTAGATTTTTTATTTTCTTTTTCGGCAAACATCCCTCCTCGTATGTTAGTGTATGTGATTTGTGTGAGACTAAGTTTCCAGGGTGGATATGTGACCAGTCATTAGGTAGCACACAAGAAATTGATTTAAGGATAGTAAACCTACAGGTAAATCCAAATGTATGTAGCCCATACAAAAAAGGTAAGAAGAATGCCTAATTTGTAGAGTTAAAAAGTGATACAAGCACTGGCAAAAACAACAAATGTAAGGAGAAAGTGTTAGAAATTAAGGTATTTAGGCTGGGCGTTGTGGCTCACACCTGTAATCCCATCACTTTGGGAGGCTGAGGTGGGTGAATCATTTGAGGTCAGGAGTCTGAGACCAGCCTGGCCAACATGGTGAAATCCCGTCTCTACTAAAAATACAAAAATTAGCTGGGTGTGGTGGTATGCGCCTGCAATCCCAGCTACTCGGGAGGCTGAGGCAGGAGAATTGCTTGAACCTGGGAAGCGGAGGTTGCAGTGAACTGAGATCGTGCCACTGCACTCCAGCCTGGGTGACAGAGCAAGACTCCATCTCGAAAAAAACAAACAAACAAAAAAAGAAATTAAAGTATTTAAAGTCCTCATTTCATTCAGAAGGGGAATAAACACATCAACTAAATTCAAACTTTTTAAAGTTAAATGTGCATATTAAATTTTTGAGCAAACTTTAAAATATAGAAATAGAGATCAATAAGTTATAAACGAGTACAGAAAAATAAAATGAAGTGAAAAATATACAAATTCCAAAGGAAGTCCATAAGAAAGAAAAGAGCAGGAGAAATGGAACAAAATTAAATGTTTGATAGGATTAATATGTTTTAGTAATCACAATAAATTTAAATGGATTAAACTTGCTAGAGTTTCTATATCTCTACAGGCATAGTTGTTACATACTGATAATTCCAGAGATCAATAAGTTATAAACGAGTACAGAAAAATAAAATGAAGTGAAAAATATACAAATTCCAAAGGAAGTCCATAAGAAAGAAAAGAGCAGGAGAAATGGAACAAAATTAAATGTTTGATAGGATTAATATGTTTTAGTAATCACAATAAATTTAAATGGATTAAACTTGCTAGAGTTTCTATATCTCTACAGGCATAGTTGTTACATACTGATAATTCCAATTAATCAACATGTTATATGAATTTTCAATTTAATGTGCCTAGTAAAATATTTTATTGCCATATTTTCTTCCCGTTCTTTTTTGGGGAATTTATTCCTCTATTTTCACAGTTTTCAAGATGAACGATTTAATTTTTAATCTTTGTCATTTCCTGTATTAGCAGTTTTCACACTGCTATAAAGATACTACCTGAGACTGGGTAATTTATGAAGGAAAGAGATTTAATTGACTCACAGTTCCACATTGCTGGGGCCTCAGGAAACTTACAATCATGACAGGAGGCGAAGGGGAAGCAAGTACCTTCTTCACAGGGCAGGCAGGAAAGAGAGAGAGAGAGAGAAAGAAGGGGGAAGCACCATACACTTATCAAACAAGAAGATCTGGTGAGAACTCACTCTCTATCATGAGAACAGCATGGAGGAAACTGCCCCATGATCCAGTCACCTCCTACTAGGTACCACCCTTGACATGTGGGGATTACAATTCAGATTACAATTCGAGGTGAGATTTGGGTGGGGACACAGCCAAGCCATACTATTTGTGAACACTTAAGATTATAATTCTCTAAGTCCCAATTTAGCTGTGTATCATAAGTTTTGAGATGTAGCATTTTCATTATAATTTTTTCTACTTCTTAGCATAATTTTCTCTATAAAGAGATAAAATCTTCCCAAGGGAGAGAGAGTAGGGCTTAGGATAAGAAAAGAGAGAACCAAAGAGAAAATGCAGTCATCTATAGTATCTACATTTGACAGAATAGAAGAAAAAGACCAGGAAAGTTCCTGTAAAGACTGGCTAAAGATTGAGAAAACAACCGCAATAACAACAACAAAAACAAACAATGGAGTATTATAGAGGTCCCAGTCCAGGAATTTGCCGTGTATGTGGGGAGTTTGCTCAACGAGACTTCTGCTACTTATTCCAGGAGCCTCACTGGCTTCCCTCTATTGTTATTTCCATGCTCTTTTCATCTCCACTACCATCTTAATGAATATTGCACCTACTTTATGCAAGTACATATTCTCAAGGCCTTCCTATCATTCATAAACATTTTGTAGCTCTAATACCCCTCAAAATACTATTTTCATGAATCTCTCCATTCACTTGGAAGTTGTTCATAAGTGACAACTACACTTTACTCAGGGAACATAGACTCAAATACTTTGGTGGCCAGGTATGTACATTTATATATACATATATATATATATACACACACACACACACACACACACAGAAAATAACTGTGAAATAAGAGAGAGATGGTCACATAAACAAGTTACCATATAGAAGCATTTGAATGACATAAAATTACTCAAGCCAAGTACTTTTTTCAAATAAAGTCAGTTATGTTCCAAACTTGAACTACTGACTAGAGGGGGAGAATAGGAAGAGATATCAGGTATGGGTAGTTAGTAGGGTAATTGGGGATCCTCAAAGGCTAAAGATAAGAAAAATGTTCCTACCTGTCTCTTTCTTTGCTTTCTTTGCAAGAGAAACCAGTTGATGAAATATAAAGCATAATGAAAAAATAGAAATATCAAATTTTTATCATTATTAATAAACTAGCTATCTCAATGTAATTTAGATGGAGAAAGTGGATTCAAATAAATTAAATTTTGAAAAACAAAGCAAAGTGGTTGATGGATTTCAATGCATAGTCAGATTGCTTGAGTTTATAAGAGACAGCATTTTCATCTGCATGAGAAAATTACAACCAGATCAGCTTCAGCTAAGGTATTTAAACCCACATTTAAAAATCATGAATGTTTACCAAAGTTAGAAAAATTTTCTCAAACCTCATGAACAGTTTTGTTCCTCAAGTACTAAATAAACACTTTCAGATAATGACATGGGAAAACTGAGAAAAACACAGTAGATACTCAATAGTAGGTGCTCAGTAAGTTCAGTTGAATGACTAGACTTCCATTTAGACATGGTTCCAAGGCCTATAAGCTCCATAACCTTAGAAAGGCCACTGAACTGCCTTTATTCTCAATTTTTCAATCTGAAAATGTATGAGATTTTCAATATTTTCAAGACTAAGGAGACTCATGCAAGTAAAAATGATTTGAAATCTACCTATTGCTACATATAGTAAAATATTAAAGGTATGTCGAAAATGTCTTGTAGCCAGCTGTGTTTTGAAATTCAAATACTTTTGAATTTTACATAATATATTAGTTATTATTTAGTACCAACAAGGACTGATGGCATTGGATAATAAACACATTAATGAAGTATTTTTGCAGATTTTGGTATCAGAATTATAAATGAGCTAGGCAACCTCAATTAATGTTAAAGAGGTGGAGTCCAGTAGAGTTTCAATTAACCACTGGATCGCTCATAACATATTATCACTAAACTTTGTATAAAGATGAATTTGAACATTTTTAAGTCTCTTAAGTGTCAGTGTGTGCCTGGCTTTCTTGGTTATATCAGAGAGTCATGTATGTGCCCTTTTTCCTTCGTTTGTGTAAAAGTCTATTTTCCTTTCTTAAGGCCTTTAAAAAATATGATACTCATAGTGAAACTATCAGATTATTGCCTCAAATATTTTTTAATTAGTGGAAAATGAAGGATGATTTTAGTTAGCTTGAGACTAAAATCTGGTTTGTATGATCGTTTACCAGAATATAGTAACGTCTCCCCTTGAGTTCCTTGGAAAGGGGTTGTTGAACAAGGGTTATAGTTTATTATTGAACAAGGTATTGCCTTGCTGGAGTTATGAAGCTATAGCAAAATAATCTCCAATTACTTTTATAATTAATTTTACTTGCTTTTGTAAATATGAGTAGCAATGAAATCTTTTTGATAGATGTACCATACACAAATATTTCATTTTCTGTATAAATCCACATCCACATCTAATTCAGGTGCAGAGAAGTAATAAAAATATTGAAGAACTAAGTGAAGAGAATGCAAATTAATAACAAGCAAAGGTAAGGAATAGAATGAAAGTCACATCAAATTTAAGTCAGTAAATAATATATTTTGTAAGGAATTACAGTATAAGACACAGAGAAAAAGCAAAATTCTTTAGGTAATGACATGGGAACATTAGGGGCAGATGCAGCTAATTAAACGATGTAATTATTTCTCCTCAGAGTTAACAGATTAGGAGATAAAAGAACAAATCTAAAATATGAGTCTCCAAGGTTGATATAGAGAAAACATGGAAGAAATGAAATCATACACAGCTGAAAACACAAAACCTCTGGGCGTTTATAAATTTCGTTCTTGAATGCTGACAAAAGAATACCCTGAGAAAAGGGTCAATTGCAAGGAATTTGTATGCACCATACAATCACCATAGTTCCTTGATTCAGGCTTTTAAGATCTTGTATTATCTCTCTTCATCTGATGGATATAATAAAATATTATATTTAGTATTCCATGACTGTATATCTTCTCTCCAGTTAGATTTGATTTTTTTTAACATAGCACTATTGATGACAGAATGATTTTATAAGAAAATTGTGAATATTATGGACTATTCACTCTGGCATAATAATTCTGAAAACATAAATGCATCTCCTCAGTCTGATTTTTCTTATTTGTTTAGTATAGAGCCATCCATTTGAAACCATCACTTTGTGTTACAATATCTTTTTGTCTTGTTCATCATTCTTAGTCAGGATGTGGACCTGCATAATTCTTGAGTGTTTGAAAAACTTGAAACTGAGACTTGTGGTCTGACAGGTAGTTAGTCTAAAGGTTATTTTGGGGAAACTGGACTGGGTTACCTTTTATTGCTATTAGAGCAGAAGTAAAGGAAAAGTATTACTTCTACTGATTGATACAATCCTTTCTCGTCACTATGATTTAAGTCACATAAAACATAATTTAGGCTAGAAAATTCATTTGCTCATTCATCCATCCAGCAAGACCTTTGTGTGTGTATGTGTGTGTGTGAGAGGTATTCTATTAGGCAGGCACTTAGGGAATTCTAAGTTGCACTTACTATGATCCTGATTTCAAATAGCTTGAGGAGCTTTGGTCTAGAAGAGAGACTTGTAGTTTTCTACACAAGTTGCCAGAAGAAAGGTTTCTGATGAACAGACATCATGTATATGTGGCATTCCAGGTGGGTTTGCAAAATGCTTCTGGCTTATTGGCTGACATGCAGAGAGAACAAAGTATATGGGTATGCTTAGCAGTTTTCCCATCTCCTGTTGCAGATTTAATTTGAGTGGTAAGGAGAGAAACTCTCAGCAGTTAACTTGGTCTCTAGTTGCAGTGATCACTTACATAGCATAATAAAATGCACAGGACTTTTCAAATTCAAAGCTTTTCACCAATGAAATCTAATTGCCACATGTATATGATATGGCTCTTTTCCCTCTGGACTAGTTTGCACCCTCCCGTTAGGTTTATTGTTATTTTTTGTGCATTACAACTTTGGCCTTGTAAAGTAACTATAGATTCTTTCCATTTCAAGTCTGTTACACTAAGATTTTCTACAGGTTGGAAATGCTTTTACAATTGTTTTGATTTAGTGGTAATGGCAATGTGTCTTGTGTTCTGTGGCCTTCAATACACAGAGTAATAGGAAAGCTTTTTATCTGAGAGCATCTTCTTCACTGAAAGTGAATAAAATTTTCAAGGTTATGAGACTACTTTGTAAAGGTGTTACTTAGTAACACCAGTAGGGCATAGACATTCAATAACTGATACAGCATACTCTCTGCTCATGAGAAACACACCACTAAAATGGCAGAGTGAAGGATGAGCAATCTGTTAAGTCAAAATAATATACATCAACAGATAAGTCAACCTCAGCATTTGGCCCATTATTTCCTGCTAAATGGGTGGTCCTCTTACCCTGACGTTTGTCTTATTCTCAGTGTCCTACATTTCTTCACCTTTCTTCTTTAGAATTCCACTTTTTCCTTGAAACTTTCCTCAATCCTGTGGCAAGTAGGTAATGTCTCCACCCAATATATAGCATTATAGCTCTTAGCTTACCAAGTAGCATAACAACACCCAAAGAAAAGAAATGTTATCTTTCATATTTAACTTTGAATATTTCCATCTATCTGTCCTTTCTCACAATGTCTGGATATTTGGTTGTTCTCATTTGTGGATGAGATCCATCGGAGGACACCCAGGGTACTTGTGGATGCAGAGTATAGGTCTTACTGAATAGTCTTCTGTGATTATTTCAAGCAGACGTGTTCATGTTTACAGTTTTTTAAAAAAAATTATTATTATACTTTAAGTTCTAGGGTACATGTGCATAACTTGCAGGTTTGTTACATATGTATACTTGTGCCATGTTGGTGTGCTGCACCCATCAACTCGTCAGCACCCATCAATTCGTCATTTATATCAGGTATAACTCCCAATGCAATCCC
>NW_016815255.1:169947-220404 GCF_001698545.2 Rhinopithecus bieti
AGAAATCACCGGTCTTCTGTGTCGCTCGCACTGGGGGTTGGAGACTGGAGCTGTTCCTATTGGGCCATCTTGCTCTGCCCCAAATCTTTACAGTTTTTTTAAACAAGTGTTACTTCTTATAGGAATGTGAACTTTTGATTTATAACTAAAAAGAATGGCAGAAAATTATTTATCAGGTTTAAAAATTAATATTGCCTATTATGAAAGAAGAGAACAAATATTTGAATACTTTATTTCATTAAATTTTAATGGTAAGGGAGAAATTTTCAACAAAGTTAATTTGTATTGTATTATAAACTATTTTGTTTGTTGATTTTAAGAATACATTAATCCAATCATTTCATTTTTGAAATCCATTCAAGGTGTCTAATGTACTAAGAAAAAAAGGCAGCTTTTAGTTAATTACCATTTTTTATCTATTACTGGATTTCAATTGGCTGATAGCCCTTTAATGAACTTAGCCACTTTTGACATTTTCATAGGTGGAGGTAAAATTAACAATTACAAACAGTGCCAAGTCCTGAGAATTCACTAAAGACTCATATATTTAAAGAATGTTACCTGAATCTTCTCTATCTGGGGACATCACTAAATATTGCCTAGTTGAGTAGCTTGTCAGGTATAATAAATAATACTGATTTACTTTTTATTAAAAAAATCACAGCCCATTTTTCAAAGATGAAAACCAATCCTGATATTAATTCATCGCTAAGTAAATGACAGACTGATTCCAAAGTGGCATAAAAGCACATTGCTGAATATGTAGTCAGTCCCACAAAAACTAGGAAAATCCACATGTGATGGGCGAAGAGGCATAGTTGAAAGAGCCAGTTCCTTTTGTATAAACATTTAATATGTAATATTTGAAATCAACTTATCTTTTAATACATTGAAAAACTTCAGAAATGCAAGTCAGAAAATATAACAAATTTTTTTTCCAGCAAAATCTAACACTGACATATTTCAAATTTAATGCTTTGTACAATCCCTTGGCCCAGACTTTACATCTCTGAACCTAACAACTCATTTTGGTTATAAAAATTAAGTTCAACAAAGTGAGGAATCTTCTGTAGGGAGAAAAATAATGTGCATTGGGAACAGCTCCGCAAATATGATTTTCATGTGGGAAGTATGATTTTGTCTTCCTGCATTTTTTTTTTTCATTAAAAGTATTTTCTCGGCCGGGCGCGGTGGCTCAAGCCTGTAATCCCAGCACTTTGGGAGTCTAAGACGGGTGGATCACAAGGTCAGGAGATCGAGACCATCCTGGCTAACACGGTGAAACCCCGTCTCTACTAAAAAATACAGAAAACTAGCCGGGCGAGGTGGCGGGCGCCTGTAGTCCCAGCTACTCGGGAGGCTGAGGCAGGAGAATGGTGTGAACCCAGGAGGCGGAGCTTGCAGTGAGCTGAGATCTGGCCACTGCACTCCAGCCTGGGTGACAGAGCGAGACTCCGTCTCAAAAAAAAAAAAAAAAAAAAAAAAAAAGATTTTCTCTACAGGTGTCAAAAAGTTAATGGAGGTCATGTACTCTGACAAAGAGTACTCATTAACTTTGCTTGGTGACTATCTTGGCATGTTTGTTTATACTTTAAGTTTTCATGAAACAATAAGAAGGAATTTAATAAAGTGAAGACACGCTCATTGCACCAAATGCTTATTATTTGTAGAGATGTGTAGAAGAAAGAAAATCTAATGGTATCAAACATCCAAAGGCCTTTGGCTATGGTGGAGATTCACAAATAACCCACCATATTGGGTTTTCATTTTTCTCTTTCCTTTGCAGAGAGTTACCAATTGGAAAAGGAAAACATCTACTGTACATATAAACGCAAAATAGCTAATTTTTAAAATTGTGAACAAAATATGAGATAAATTAGTTCCATAGAATACAAAACTGGTTCAAAGTGGGGAAAAGGTGGAGAAAAGTATTTAATTTTTAAATTTATTTTTTTAATAATATTTAAATAATTCCTTTGCAATAAAAACAATGGTGTCTGCTCATTTCCAACCTCAGAAAGTTTTATTTTTCTATTTTGTGGAGCAAATATTAGGTACAATGAGAAAAAAACCACGAAGTGTTGTATGCCTGAAGAACAGAGAGGAATGCTATAGAATTACATTTTAGTAATTTACCTTTAAAGGAAATATTTATAATAAATATTCATTGCTTTTTACTCCAAGTGAATCCATTCAGACATTTTTTTCTGTTAAAATCGTTATAATGGATTTAAACCAATAGAGAAATGGGAAAAAATAGACAATACTTACATACAACAATAGGAACTCTATACAATTTGAATGGATAAAACTTATAGTGTTATTAATTGGTTAATTAGCCATCAGTGTGGGTGACTGAGGACTGTATTTGCCATATTTGTCCTTCTCCATTTGGCTCAAGGTATTTGAAATGTCAGCTAAAAATGGCCATGACATCCAGAAAAAATGAGGAATCCATAATTTTTTTGGCATTTACTGTTTAAAGATAGTAGGGAGTATCTATCTGGAATTATCTTTATATCTCAAAAACATTTATCATATTATGGGATGTAACAATGGTGGAAAGATTGGCCAGGAAAATCATAGTGAAAATTTTGTTTTCCAAAATCTCCTTAGCAGCCCTTCAGCCAACATATATAGGAACATATCCCTCTACTGGATCCCATCTTACCTATGCTCTATCGTATGCCTTATGGTAAGAAGAGGAACTTCTCACCTTGTACTGAAAAATGTTTAGGAATTCTTTCTATGAAGCTTTTAATAGTCCATTACACCAAACAAAAATAATCATTATCTTAACCCATTCATTTTAGTCATCCCACTTATTATGTAATTGTAATTTACCTGTGTGTCACTTAGACTGATCCTATCATGAAGAGAGTCTTTTGTAAGCCAACTCAACTCTTTCTTTTCCTCTGTGTTTTTCATATACAGCTCACCACCCTTTCTCTCATAGACTGCTCCTTCAGGATGGCAGCAGTGTCTCATGCCTTTGACCCAATTGCTCTTTGTGTGTACATATTTTTATTGATTAACTTGGCTTTCTTCCCTTATTCATCTTTATCTTGTCTGCAGAAAATTTACTAATCAATTTGTTCTTGGGTCAATTATTAATCAAAAGACAGTATCTTAGTTGAAATTTTAAAAATGACTTTCAGACATTGTATACTCTCATTTTTTTCCCATAAACTTATTAGGAGGCTTTTATATAATATCATAATTAATTCTATGTTGTACTCAACATACTGATATTATTTTTTCCAATTAAATACTCACTTTTCTCTACAAATGTGGGAAGCCTTCTATGTTGCTTTTAAAAAATTAATATAATACAGTCTCCAAGTAATTTCTTTCTGATGTAATCACATCTTTTTATTTTTACCTTATAAAGACCTTTACTTTCACTAGTTTATCCCAAGAACATTTTGTATCCCTGTGTTTGTATCCCTGTGTTTATATCCCTGTGTTCACAATCATTTATGTGTATGGGTTTTTAAAACAATTCCTTCTTATAAATGATTGTTTTTCTACTCTTAATGAGACACGAATGTAATAATTCAACTGTCATTCATTTATTTAGCATACATATATTCAGCACCTATTTGGTGCTAGCAGACTTTATGTTTTCATGGATATTGTGTATTTGTATTACAGAGGCAGATAGCCAGACTGTGAGCTAAATATTGGGTAAGTTGAAGCACATAATGTTTTGAGACCATGTATGTGGATCATTAATTCTAGTCTTGGGAGGAAATTCTAGTCACGGAAGAAAATCTTGAAGAAGTATGTTTTTAAAATGAGTCCCAAATAACACGTACAGATTTATATTGTGTTAACTTAGCTGAACCTTAACTGACTTTCCAAGATCCCTTTCCCCAGCATTGTTCTGGATTATGGATGACTGCAAGATACATACGCATGTGATTTGGCAGGAAGAAGTGAAAAAATGTTGATAGCATTTTATTTTTTGAAGGTTATTGAAGGATGTCCAGTACTGTTGCAGTGTTGGCTTATCTTGTTGGCATGGGTAAACCTGCAGCCTGCAGCTCCTTTCTCTCCTGCTGGGTTTTCTCCCAAAGGTTCTCAAAATTCTAGCCTGGCATATGAGCAGATCTATAGTCAAGGGAGACAGCTTCTACTGTGGGTCAGTCCTGACATTAAAGCTGATAGTAGAACCTAGAGATTGATGAAGGTTCCAGCTCATCCTCGTGGTTCTAGTTTCTTATTGCTCTCCTTTATATTCAGCTTTCCTTTCTGTCTCATGGCCAAGATCATCTATACCTCTTCAGGCTCAACCTCAACTCAGACAATAGCCTGTGTTGACTTCTTGACCACTTCCTATACTTAACTAAGAGCTGAATTCCCTGTAGTAAGTACTTTATTCCGTATTATTTGTAGTAGTTTTGCTTATCTCATTGAACCCTTAGTGATGCAGAGAGGGTTTTTTTTTTTTTTTTTAATTGGGTGTCTTGAGATTAGAAATAGTTTGGAATGAGGATGACAGAAGTTCAGACTGAAGAGGTAGATATGATACAAGTCATCAAACACCTCATATTTCATGATAAATTTGTATAAATTTTGTACAAGAAGAAAGTGATCATTTTCATTATAACCCTCAGAAGAAGAAAGGAATTTGGAAGTGGGTAAATTTGCAGATGAGGGTCAAGCATTTGGGAGAGTGCCTATCTATTTTCCCAATGAGGTAGAAGGTGATAATTAGGGGCAAATCTTTTCAGAGAAGCCACAGAGAAGTGGAACTGTATAGTTATGTTTTAGATAGAACTATGTTTAAATTCTTTTTAGTATAAAGTAGGAAATGATTAAATTAGATTTAAGGTAACATAATAAGGACTGTGCTGTGATTGACTTAGGTTTATAATAAGCATCAACTTAATTATCACAGTGCCTGGTACATAGTAAGTTCTCAAAAAATGTTAATAATATTAATATATTGCCAATGGATCTTTGTTAACACATTGTTACAGTGATAAAATAATAACATATTAAGCAGTTCCCACTGAGAAGTAGAGAAATTCTAAATACTAGGCCAATCCACGTTTACAACTCCTGTCTATATTTTTTACATTCTTTAATTTTCTTTTTTTCCTTAATGTCTACTGGACCAATCAAGATTCAGGTAATAGAAAGTACTTTAGGAATGTTAAGCAGAAAAGCATTTTAAAGGGGGCTTAATTGATTTCAAAATCATCAGAATTATTGAAGTAAAAGTCAAGTGGTCACCACTCTGCTTCTGATTTCAATTTTAGTATGTGTGCTGCTGAAGCAAGCACTCTGCTTCGGATTTAAAGGGGAAATGCTGCTACAGCTGTAACCCAGAGATCAGGAACCGGTTGTTGTCTTGACCATCACCCCTACCGATGTTACAACTTCCACATACCCATGAGTCTGGTAAGATGGAGAAGAATATGGAATCCAGCTGCTGCCTAAGCCCGTTTGACCATTCTTTTCTGCACCATCTCAGAAAGGAATAGTCTCCACTTCCTTGACACTTTCCAAATTTTATGGGCGTTTGTCTCATTGAAATAATCTAAACTGCATTGAGAAGTCTAGGTATAAGGAAGTTTGGCAAAAGCAACTTTAGATTTTCAATTTCTATCACATTCAAGGGTTGGGGAAACAGAAGGATGTAGAAGTGGATGCCAAGTGCAGACTGACGATAACTAGCATTCCTATTGCACCTCTTAGGATGCCATCATTAAAAAGCTGACAATTCAAACTTTAGAGAGGACATCAAATAAGTGGAACTCACATACATGTTATCAAATGTTAAATGATACAATCAGTTTGGAAAATCGTTTCACATATTGTATAAAGTTAATAATACACTTACCATGCAACCTAGTCACTCTACTTTTGTGTATTTACCCAAGAGAAATAAAATTTGTTTATACATGAAGACTTGCAAATTAATGACCTTAGTAGCTTTTTTATAGTGGCTCCAAGCTCTAAAACCTCCTAGGTGCCTTTCAATAGCAGAATGCATGAACACATTGTAGAATATTAATATACTGGAATACTAAACAGCAATTAAGAAGAATGCATTAGTGTAACAAGAAATGGCATGGTTGAATCTCAGAAATATTATGATGAGTGAATTGCATGATTCCGTTTATATGAAACTTTAGAAAAGATAAATGTAATCCATAATTATAGATAATATATCAGTGGTTGCTTCTACCTGAGGGTCCAGAGAAGATTGACTGGGAATAAGCAAAGACAGCTTTTTTTTTTTTTGGTGATTGAAATATTCTATATCACAATTGTGGTGTTGGTTACACATGGGTATATATGTATCAATGTTCATAGACACTACATTTAAAATAATTTTATTCAATGTAATTTATATCTCAGTAAAGTTGTCAAGAAACTGTGAACGGACTGAGATTTTATCTTGCTTGCAAGGTAAAACTTTTTACTTTAAGTAAAGTAAAAAATAACTACATACACACTCATACACTTACTACTGTTCCCCCCACCCCTGAGTATTATAGAAATTGGAAATCTAAAGCTGCTTTTCCCAAACTTTTTCTCCCTTCCCTTCCCTTCCCTTCCCTTCCCTTCCCTCCTTCCTTTCCCTTCCTTTCCCTTCTCTTTTCTTTTCTTTCCCTCACTCTGTTGCCCACACTGGAATGCCGTGGCACGATCTCGGCTCATCACAACCTCCGCCCCCAGGCTCAATTGACTCTCTTGCCTCAGCCTCCCAAATGGCTGGGATTACAGGCATGTGCCCCTACCACCCAGCTAATTTTTGTACTTTTAGTAGAGACCGAGTTTCACAATTTTGCCCAGGCTGCTCTCGAACTCTTGACCTCAAATGATCCACCTGCCTCGGCCTCCCAAAGTGCTGGGATTACAGGTGTGAGTCACCATGCCCAGCCTCCTAAACTTTCTTCTAGCTAGTGTACTTATAGTTACTTAGTTATATATGTAGGTGCCGAGTTGCACACACACACACACTTTTATATATATGTGTATATATGTGTGTGTGTATGTGTGTGTGTGTGTGTATATATATATATAATCGAAAGACATCTGGGTCAGAGACAAAGGCTGTTTATTACTCACAGTAAAAGCATCATTGGGAGTAATGTTTTTGTACCATTTCCAGGTCCTTGAGTCCCAGTCTCCACAGGGTGGTGTGCTGAAGTTCAAATCATATCTGCACATATAGTAGGGTAAATTAAAGGAGAGAAAGCCCAGAATTAGGAACCTCCAATCATATATACAACTGCTGGGTAACTGAGTACCCACTCCAAAAAGAGAGACACCTTATCTTTACTCTGGAGTGTAAACAAATCTCCTCTGGAACATCTCAAGGGCGGGAGACAGCTCTAAACTTTACTGTCTTTCAGTGTTCCCTTATATTAAAAACATTCTTAAGTTGACTGTAAATATCTTCTCAGAATATCCAGATCATGCAAAAATGTGAGATATTCATGGATAATTATTTCCCAACATAATGTTGATAGAAAAGCTTGCTATAATAATTGACCTGAAACATCATGTTCTCTTAGTTTAATAAAAAAATTTTAAAGAATATCTACACTTTAAATATATCAAGTTGATTTTGTGCCAATTGTTTGTTCTTTATATTCAGGAAGTTCACATTACCTAATTGCATTTCCAAATGTTACAAAATGAAGTCTAGAACTTTGGCAATTCCTTGGATCAGTCACTAATTTCCCAAGAAATCCTCTATTCAATTTACTGTATAATTGTTTTCAGAATTAAAAAAAAAAAAACTCATCATGCATTTAAAATGAGAGAATTTCTCCTTCCTTTGTGCTTATTCCTTTTTGTGGATAAAGGTTATGATTTGTAAAGCAACATCATTAAACACCTGAAAATATTGCAATATTGTTTCTCATATGAACATGTTTGAATAGCTGATCTTATGTGTTTTGTAGTCATTCAATATTGTTTATTTAACTGAATATATAGTATGCGTCTGGGCTAAAGCTTGCTTCTAAGGGCATTTCCCCTTAGAGAAGTGTTGGGTAGTCAGGTCATTGGGGGCTCTTTGATTTGGAGGAGTGATTCCTATGGCAGCCTGAAGTAGTACAGCTTGGATAAAAGAAAATGTGACCGAGAACCAGAATGTTTTTCAAGTGAACCAAAATTCAGAGCTGAGAAGGAAAATCACAAATGAGTAAAGCAAGGTTGAAAACTTGCAAGTAACTTAACAAGTTAGTGACTGGTACATATGGGAGTTGGAGGAAATAAGTTTTGACAACTGGTTAAGGCAAAATGTGAGTAAGGGATTTGGGATTAAATTGTGTGTCTTGCTACCCCCTAGGAAGGTTGCTGTCTCGGGTTGAGGAGTCACGTAGAACAGCCCTGAGGAGTCTTAAATACTAAATTAGAAACTTCAGGCACAGGAGCAGTGAGGGAAGGGAGGTTAGGGGTTGGGGGGCATGTTGTAGCTCTGTCTGTCCTTTGGACTTCTGAGGCTGAACTCATCATGGAGATAATGACTAACATTTAGAATAGGTAGACTAGGGATTTGTAAGAAAGAATAAAGATCCTAAGGGTTGGTGAAATGAAGGGAATGCAATGGAATCATGGATAAAATGTAAACATGAGCAATAGCATAGCTATTTAAAAGGCCTTTTATTGACCAATGATGGCTAGGAGTTCTGGGTATTCATAATGATATGAACACAATCTTATTTTCCTGTGTTTACCATATCTCAGGCAACATTCTATAACACATACACTTATTTGATTATCAGAAACCCCTGTGTGATAAGTACTGTTATTATCCTCATTTTGCAAACGATGAAACTATGACAAAAAAATAAAGTAACATGCTCATAATCACATAGCTAGTAACTGAAAGAATCGTAGCATGTTCTGGTTTATAACCCCTTTGAACGAGCTGCCTCTGCTTATAGAAATCTTTAATTGCTAAAAAAGAAAAAAAAAAAAATCCAGCCCAGTTTATATCTAAGATGTACAAAATATATACCTTAGATGAGATCCTTATCTAGAAAAGTAGAGGACAATTGGTACTCCTCCTTTCCTTGTTCCTGGTAGTTCTAGCTTCCTAAATGGTTGCAAATTAATTTATATCAAGATCTGTCTGTCAAGACATTAAACCCAACCACTAATTGTTTGGCATATACCTTCAAGGCTCAGACGGAACTAGGGAGCACAAAATCCCTTTCTCAGTTAATATTTACTAAAAATTAAATCCTATTGGATTTTTGTTTTGTTTTTGGCGTAGTACTGAGCTAGGCCATTAAGAGTATGAGCTCCAGAACAAAATTATTTAGTTCAAATTGTGGCTTTACTACTTACAGATGTTTAGCTTTTGTATGCCACATAGTACCAGTATCTTCTTTAGAAGAGATGTTATAAGAATTGAGTTAATATAAATGTAATACTGCATTTAGAATAGTACTAAGTACCTATTAAGCATGCAGTTCACTATTATTATTATTTTTCTCTCTAGATTCTATGAATGGGCTTACTTCTAGCAGCAATAAAAATTATGTTTCAATCCTTTTCTTTGACTATTAAGAATATATTAGGTATCTGAAGAACTTTTGGAAATTGTAGCTACTTATTATTTGTATGGCAGGATTCAAGAAGTTTCCCATTTTGCTGGATATGTTTGATTCTGTGGCTGCCTCACTCTTGAAATGCATCCAGAAAAACTATATAGTGTCTATTAGTTGGAAGCACACCAGCCAAGTGTGAGCTGAGCAAGTTCTGTGTGGGCCTCTATGTGGCCCAGTTTTATTTTATTTTATATTTATTTTAGTGGTTTTTGAGGTACAAGTGGTTTTTGGTAACATGTATGAATTACATATTGGTGAAGTCTGAGATTTTAGTGCACACATCACCCTAGTAGTGTTCATTGTGCCTAACATGTAGTTTTGTTTTTATCATTCAGCCCCCTACCACCGTCCCTGCTTCTGAGCCTCCAACGTTCGTTATATCACTCTGTGTGGCTTTTTGTACCTATAGCTTAGCTTCCATGTGTAACTGAGAGCATACAGTATTTGGTTTTCCATTCCAAATGAAGTTAATTCATTTCCATTCCAAATGAAGTTAGTTCATTTGGAATAATGGCCTTCAGCTTCATCCAGGTTGCTGCAAAATACATTATTTCATTATTTTTTGTGGCTGAGTAGTATTCTATGGTTTATATACATCACATTTTCTTTATCCACTCACAGTTGATAGACACTGACGTTAACCCTGTATCTTTGCAATTATTAGTTGTGCTGCAATTAACATACATGTGCAGATATCTTTTTTTATATAATAATTTCTTTTCCTTTGGGTAGATACCCAGTAATGTGATTGCTGGATCAAGTGGTTGATCTACTTTTAGTTCTTTAAGAAATCTCCAAACTGTTTTCCATAGAAGTTGTACTAATTTACATCCCATCAGCAGCGTATAAGCATTTCCTTTTCCCTATGTCCATGCCAACGTCTGTTGTCTTTTGACTTTTAAAATAATGGTCATTCTGGGATAATGCGGTATCTTTTTGTGGTTTTAATTTACATTTCTCTGATAATTAGTGATGCTGAGCATTTGTATATCTTCTTGTGAGAATTGTGTATTCATGTCATTTGCCCACTTTTTGATGGAATTATTTGTTTTTATCTTACTGATTTGTTTTAGTTTCTTGTAGATTCTGGATATTAGTTCTTTGTTGGATTCATAGTTTTCAAATATTTCCTCCCATTCTATGGGTTGTCTGTTTATTATGCTAACCATTTTGTTTTGCAGAAGCTTCTTATTAGGTCCAATTTATTTGTTTTTGTTGCGTTTGTTTTTGGTGTCTTAGTCATAAATTCTTTACCTAGGCCGATGTCCAGAACAGTTTCTACTAGGTTTTCTTCTAGGATTTTTATGGTTTCAGATTTAAGTCTTTAATCTATCTTGAGTTCATTTTTGCATATGGTGAGAGAGAGGGATCCAGATTCATTTTTCTACCTGTGGCTATACAGTTTTGTTAGCACCATTTATTGAGTAGAGTGTCCTTTCCCCAATTTATGTTTTTGTATTTTTTGTCAAAGGTCAGTTGGTTGTTAAGTATTTGACTTTATTTCTGTTTTCTCTATTCTATTCTATCTGTGTATGTATCTACATTTATACCAGTACCATGCTATTTTGGATACTGTAGCCTTGCAGTATAATTTGAATTCAGGTAACGTGATGCCTCCAGATTTGTTCTTTTTGCTTAGGATTACTTTGGCTATTCCACCCATTTTGGTTCCATATGAATTTCAAGATTTTTTTTTTCCTAATTCTATGAAAAATGGTGTTGGTATTTTGATAGTAATTGGATTGAATCTGTAGACTGCTTTGGGCAGTACGGTCATTTTCATGATACTGATTCTTCCAATTCATGGGCATGGAATGTATTCGCATTACTGCCAGTTTTATAATTTCTGTAAACTGTGGCTCTTGTACCATTCATTCATTTAAAAGACCATTAGACCTGTATTACTGATTATCTCTTTATTAGCCAGTGTTTAAGTGGAGACCCTCTTTATTGGATGGGACATCATTGGACAAAGCCATATCCAGGTAAGAGGTAGAGGATAGGCATGTATGTGGGCAACTATCTAGTAAATAGACAAGGGAAATGATTGCATGACAGACAGCACTTCTTCCTCTGGCCTGAAGCCAGGGGAAACATGCATGATCAAATCCAAGAGCAAGAGTACCTGTGCCTTCACAAGTGTTGAACCCCACAGATAAGACACTTCTTTTTTTTTTTTTCAGTTTGACTCCAATTATTATTTTATTCCAAGTTTCTTTTTTTTTTTTTTATTATACTTTAAGTTCTATGGTACATGTGCATAACGTGCAGGTTTGTTACATATGTATACTTGTGCCATGTTGGTGTGCTGCACCCATCAACTCGTCATTTACATCAGGTGTAACTCCCAATGCAATCCCTCCCCCCTCCCCGCCCCCCGTGATAGGCGCCGATGTGTGATGTTCCCCTTCCTGAGTCCAAGTGATCTCATTGTTCAGTTCCCACCTATGAGTGAGAACATGCCATGTTTGGTTTTCTGTTCTTGTGATAGTTTGCTGAGAATGATGGTTTCCAGCTGCATCCATGTCCCTACAAAGGATGCAAACTCATCCTTTTTTATGGCTGCATAGTATTCCATGGTGTATATGTGCCACATTTTCTTAATCCAGTCTGTCACAGATGGACATTTGGGTTGATTCCAAGTCTTTGCTATTGTGAATAGTGCCGCAATAAACATACGTGTGCATGTGTCTTTATAGTAGAATAATTTATAATCCTTTGGGTATATACCCAGTAGTGGGATGGCTGGGTCATATGGTACATCTAGTTCTAGATCCTTGAGGAATTGCCATACTGTTTTCCATAATGGTTGAACTAGTTTACAATCCCACCAACAGTGTAAAAGTGTTCCTATTTCTCCACATCCTCTCCAACACCTGTTGTTTCCTGACTTTTTAATGATTGCCATTCTAACTGGTGTGAGATGGTATCTCATTGTGGTTTTGATTTGCATTTCTCTGATGGCGAGTGATGATGAGCATTTTTTCATGTGTCTGTTGGCTGTATGAATGGATAAGACACTTCTTTGATTAATTCTATAACCAACTATTGATGGCATTCCTGAAGAAGAACATTTAGGAGTTGCCTAAATGTTTTGTAGGCATACCAGAATTGTTTTGTAGGTGCTGCTAGGAAAATGAAGGCTAACTCTTAGAAAAGTGTAGTGCTAAAAATGTCAAAGTTAGAAGCACTCATTTTGCAGAAAGTACCTGTTACTGCCAGAAGAGAGAGAAGACACCTAAGTGAACGAAATCACCATAATGACAGAAATATTAAACTAATGAGAAGGCCTCTGGCCTAATGCACATAATAAACTAACTTCAGGATTTCCAAATCTGTGCAGATAGGCTCTCTTCTGGGTAGATGGAAATGTTATTTGTTTATTTGGGTTTAATTCTGGGGAAAACAGGCCCTAAAACTGCCCATCTCAAAGAAAAAGCAGAGAGCTTCAGCCTTTTCCTTAGCTGAATGAAGATTTTACCAAACACCGAAGAATATGCCACAGAAGAACAATAATATATCAGATATAAGGTGATATAACTGGATTAAAGCATTTATATCAGCATAGAAGACTGAAACAAAGGCAAAGTCAGGGTCAGAGACTCATACAGTAAATAAGCCTCCAAGAGTGAATGTGATGTTAATAAGAGGGCTATAATAAAATGAAGGATAATGGAGTGAGAAAAAATAAGCTATATTTATCCCAATGAAACCAAGACTGTGTCCATTTAGGAAATTATCCATTGAATAAACACTGCCAAACTGAGAAATTTACTTTTTAAGAAAGGAATACCAAACATTAGCACCCAAATAAATTGTTTAAGTTTACTTGACTGACACATAAACTGAAAAGCTGTTACTATGGCACTTTATTACATGTTAATTAGACACAGCTAAGTAACAAAGACACAGTCAGTCATGGTGTTCGGAATCATCTGGATATCTTTTGCATCCTATCCTAGGCTCTGGAGGGCAGACAGGGTTAAGTTCTGGGAACACTTGCTCTTTCATGGCCCATATAGCAAAATTCTTGGATCACTAATTTATAATCATTTTATAGTATAACTGAGCACAAGCAATTGACTGGAGACAGCATTAGCTAAGGGTTTCTTTACTGCTTCCTTTAAAAATATTTTCTCAACATAGAATTAAATTGCTTCTGCATGGAGAGAATCTTACATACAAAGTGAGCAAATCAGTTGTACAAGTGAAAGAAGATACTTCAGGATTTCATGATATCCAAGTCCTTGAGTCATAATTAGGAGTGACAGTTAATTATATTTGTTGTTAGAGATGCAGTGCTTTGTGGGTTGGATTTGAGTTAATCTGGCTACTGTATATGGCTGATTGATTTACCTTTCAAGTTGGTAATTAAATCAATTAATCCCTGAGTCTCAATTACTGAACATTCCATCCACCATAAACATGGATAAAGAATGCCAATGTTCCCAATCAAAGATCTACTTTTGTGCCATCAACCAACTGGCCAGGCTTTCAGGCGTTTAAAATATTTAAGCAACTTCTTAAGTAAGAAACACTCAATATATTGTTCAGCCTGGAGACATACTGCCCTCTAGTTAAATGGGATAGTTCCTGGAAAACATCTTTGTTGGAAGATGTAAATAAATATTCTGTTTCTGTAACAGACCATTACTCTTATACATCATAAATTACAAAATTCTGGCTTACCAGCTTGTCTCTCTCTTTGTCCAGATCTAGCAAAGGTTATGGATATACTCTTTCTTTTCATTTTTTTCTCCTCTGCTTTCTTCTCTATTTTCCATTTGTTTCTGATTCTTTTAGTTTATCATTTATCTTTAGTATGGGAACTTCAATAAATGAGATGTTTTTGCTTTTTAAATTTGTTTAAGGCAGTTTATATAGCAGAAGAACTTAATGAAAAAAATGAACCTGTGACATGCTACCATTTTCAGTAAAACTACATCTAATTTCAAGGAAAGGTAATTTTAATAAATGTTACATCAGACACACACAAATACACACATATACACATGCATACACATGATGGTATATATTTCCAAAATAAATGCAATGATATTCTTTTGATGCATATTGTATAAATAGAACTAAAATGGAAGAAATAAAATATGTAATATAAGAGGTTGTTTAGTTGTTCAAGTTAGATACAAAGGTAGTATTTAGTTGTGGTGACTGTTTTTCAAGGTTTGACTTTGAAATCTGAAAATCCAAAATTTGACTAAATAATATTCCAGGACAACATAATATTTCCAATTAGGAGCAAACTTTTATGCTGACCACAATAATCCTTTATCTTATGAAGACCTCCCTGGACCTAATACTTTAGAACTTAGGAAACCATGCTTGCAACCACATAAAGAGCAAGTATGCTGATAATAGAAATAGTCAGGTTATGACAGAGCCTAGTCAAACAATGCTCCCTTCTCAATAGAGAATACCTCTCTGAATACTTGTGTTCCTACCTTACAGTGTGTCTCACTATTATTCATAGATGGGATCAATGAGTGAACAAATGATGACTCTGAAAGAACAAAATAGAAACTGTAAAAGTAAAATTCCTATTATCCAACTTGTGTTCTCCATGAATACTGTAAGATGTTTATCCATTATTATATTAGATATATTTCTATATAAGATTGATAAGATTACAGCTTTCTTTGGTTAAAGAATTCTGTTCATCTTAATTTTACTAAAGGGATTCAAAAGTTTGTACAGATGCTTACACATAAGTCTTCTGTGTGTTTTGAAATTTAGAAGATGACTTTAATTATGATTTCTAAGGTCATGCAATTCCTTTACTAAATACAATGGTTAGAAATTTGTAATTAAGATATCAAAGCATTAGTTTAACTTGGACTGGAATGTAATTATGTTAAAGTTATGTAGGATTTGTGTTTTAATTGATAAACATTGTCATTATGAAATGCTTTTAGAGCTCTTTTACTCAATAAGTCTTCTCAGGTAATGCAAATGTAACATTCAACTGGATACTTTATACTTAATACAATTCTCACAAATTCTGAACTAATTAAGTGTTCAGAAGTAAGATTTAAATATATCATTTTCATTTTTCTCTAACAAACATAACTATATTTGAATTTTAACCATTTGGCTGTGCTTATCCTGGCTAAACAGCTTGAAAGAGGAATAAAGGCTGAAAAACTATAAGGTAATATATAGGTAAGAGTACAAAATACTAGTTCTTTGCAACAGATCAGTGGAATCTGGTAAAAAAGAAAAGCAGTAATCCATTTTGTATTTGCTGTGCAAGCTAAAATAAGGAAAGATGGGGCTAAAATACAGGATGGGCTCAGAATCAGTTGTAGAAAAGAAATTACATCATGATTTACTAAACATGAAATGTAAAGAAAGGTGGAAATTTAGTAGGATCACCGCTTATCTATTTTAATTTTTTAATAAAAATTAATTGGTAAATCTAATAATATATCTATAAATATATTGAGGTTAAAAATGGCAGCATCTTTAAAAAATGGAGTAAAGTTGTTAGAACAGTTAAATATGTTCAAGTCCTATTGCATTAAGAATAATTAAACATAACTCCAAAAATAAAATCATTGTTGATTACAGGAAAATATTTGGAGAAGCTGAATGCAAATTAGGTAGCTGCAAATTAAATGAGCCCTATTTGTTTCAACTGCTACTATTTTGGATCTACAACTATGTTCTGGCCAAGGTCAACTTCACTTTGACTGCTACTTGCCAATGACTGAAAATGGGAAGGTACTAGTGCCTTCTTATTCCAGCATTTCAAAGAATTCCTCAAACAGCATTTTTTTCTTGAGTTTACCCATTCTACCTGGATGAGACTTTCTTAAAGCCACTGATTCGGTCTGGATTGCTTCTATTGGCCTACCATTAAATAAGCATTTCATCTTTTTTCATTAGTGTCCAAGCTGCTATTAATCTTATCCAACAAAGTATTCATATCTGGTACTGAATGTTTTATTTTTATTTCTTTTTTTTCTATAGAAATTTTCTATTAAATATACAAGAAACTTGAAGAATTTAGATAGTATAATTTCTTACTTCCTTATTATGATAATAGACAGTGAAACTACTGTGTGTGTGTTTGTGTGTGTGTGTGTGTGTGTGTGTATCAGCAGCTTGTTTCTTTTTATTGTTGAGGAGCATTCCATTACATGAATATTTTATAGTTTTTTTATAATTTCAACTTTTATTTTAGATTCATGGGGCACATGTTCAGGTTTGCTGCAAAGATAATAGTGCATGATGCTGAGGTTTGAGGCATGAATGAGGTAGTGAGCATAGTATCCAAAAGGTAGTTTTTCAGCCTTTGCCCTCCTCCTTCTCTCTCACCTCTCCCCAGTGTCTATTGTTTCCATGTCTATGTCCATGAGTATCCAATGTTTAGCTCTCACTTAAAAACGAAACATATAGTAGTTTGTTTTCTGTTCCTGCATTAATTCACTTGGAATAATGGCCTCTGGCTGCATTCATGTTCCTCCAAAGGACATTATTGCCTTCTTTTTTATGGCTGTATAGTATTCCATGGTGTATATGTACCACATTTTCTTTATCCAGTTCACCAGTGATGGGCACCTGGGTTGATTCTGTGACTTTGTTATTGTGAATGGTGCTGTGATGAACATACAACTGCTGTATCTTCTTGCTGGAACAATTGATTTTCCTCTGGGTACATACCTAGTAATTGAATTGCTGGGTTTAGACTTTTCACATTTAGAATTTTCTACTTACTTCTTTTTGGAATTTCCATTTTGTTTTTTGAGATTCACTATCTATTCACTCAGTGGTTTCATCTATTCCTTTAAGTAATTGAACATATTTACATTAAATTCTTTGTATCTTTATCAGCTAAATTGCAACATTAATCATTTCTGAATCAGTTTTATTTACTTTTTTTAGATCAAGTTTTCCTGTTCTTTTCATGACTGAGTAACTTTCAAATTTTATTCTTAACATTGGAAATGCAGAATTGTTGAAAGTCTCTAATTTGTTGTCCTTCTTATATTGGGATGGCAAATTTGTTAGTTACTACATTTTTGTTTTATGCATTCATCGTGTTTCAACTTCACAAAGATAATCTTCATATTTTCTTTAAAAGCTTCTAAAGCTTTCTTCCTCCACATTTCACCTGGATTTGTTAAGTGTATATTGTGAAACAAGAATCTAAATTTATTTTATAAGTAAAATCATTTGCCATAGCAAAATTTATTCTATTAAAAACAATGTTAAAAATTAAGCAATTAAGCAAAAGACTGTGAGAAGATACTTGTAGTATATTTAAGCACAAGCTTCACTATATTTAATTTTAAAACCCTCAATAATTGGGGACTGCAGCACCCAACTTTCAGCATTGGACAGATCATCTAGAACAGCGGTTCCCAAGCCCCAGGCTGCAGACCCTGACCAGTTATGGTCCATGGCCTGTTTGTAATCCAGCTGCAGAGCAGGAGGAGAGTGGCAGGGCAAGCAAGCATTATGGCCTGAGTTCCACCTCCTGTCAGATCAGCAGCAGCATTAGATTCTCACAGGAGCATGAACCTTACTGTGAACTGTGCATGCGAGGGATCTAGGTTGTGTTCTCCTTATGAGAATCTAACTGATATGTTTAGGCTTTGTGTCCCCACCCAAATCTCATCTTGAGTTATAATCCCCATAATCACCACATATCAAGGGGGAGACCAGCTGGAGGTGATTGAATCATAGAGGCAGTTTCCGGCATGCTATTCTCATGATAGTGGGTGAGTTCTCATGAGATATGATGGTTTTGTAAGTGTTCGATAGCTCCTCCTGTGTTCATTCTCCCTCCTGCCGCCTTGTAAAGAAGGTACCTTGCTTCTCCTTTGCCCTCCCCCATGATTGTAAGTTTTCTGAGGTCTCCCCAGCCATACTGAAATGTGAGTCAATTAAACATCTTTCCTTTACAAATTTTCCAGTCTTGGGTAGCTCTTTGTAGCAGTGTGAAAATGGACTAATATACTAACTGATGCCTGATGATCTGAGATGGAACAGTTTCATCCCAGAACCATCCTTTTCTGACTCCCTGGTCCATGGAAAAATTGTCTTCCATGAAACCAGTCCCTGGCACCAAAAAGGTTGAGTACCACTGATCTGGACAGAAAATCAACCAAGAAACACTGAAGTTAAATTGCACTGTAGATCAAATGAACCTTACAGACATTTACAGAACATTTAATCCAACAGCTACAGAATACACATTCTTCTCTTGATCACATGAATCATTGTTTAGGATAGACCACATGTTAGACCACACAGCAGGTCTCTACAAATATACAAAAATCATAATTATATCAAGTATGTTATCTGACCACAATTGAATAAAACTAACCACCAACAACAAAAGGAATATTAACAAATATGCAAGTATATAAAAATTAAACAACATGCAACTGAATGATCAGTAGGTAAAGGAAGAAATTAAAACTAAAATTTAAAAAATTCATTGAAACAAATGAAAATAGAAACATAACACACAAATGTCTATGGGACACAGCAAAAGCAGTATTAAGAGGCGAGCTTAAAGCAATAAATGCCTATGCCCAAAAAGGAGAAATATTTCACTAAGTAACTTAAAGATGAATCTCAAAAAACTAGAGACACAAGAGCAAACTATACCTAAAATTAGTTGAGGAAAAGAATTAATAAAGATGGCCAACCAGATGCAGCCAGGAAGCACTGCTCCCACCGGAGTCCAAAAATTTGAATAAACAACATAATTTGAACAGATCTGCAAAGAGAAAACGTTGGGAATGGAGACATGATGCAGACACTGAGGCCAAAGAGGGAGGAAGCTGGCAACCCTTCATGGGGTACCTGAATGCTAAAGCTAGTTCCTGGCTCCAAACAGCTCCTAGGGAAGTGGTGAGTTAAGGGACTGTCCACTCATGACACGGACCTCAGACAGACTGGCTACAAAGGACCTGATTTCCCCCATGTATGTTTGAACTGGCAGGAGGCTCCACCTGGAGAGTAGACAGAGACATGGTTTCACCCGGCATGAAACTGAGGTACTCTGTGCCGATAGGTGCCCATCCCCCAGAGCTCCATATCTCCCTCTGGGAAGCTCTAGTCCCAGCTAAGCACTGGGCCAGGAGAAAACAGGGCCAGCTCCCCTGTAGGACTGGGGTATCACTGTTCTGCAGGCCCTCCTGTCCGTCACTTCCTTCCAGGGCCCCTGCCTGGCCACTCCACAGGAACATGTGCACAGTGCAGCTTCTGCTGGCCAGTCTGGATGCTTCCCTCCACCTGGTCACATTCCTCGTGGCCTGGCATCACATCAGATCCCTGAGGGCACCTGGAACCTGATCCTGAGGGTCTGGAAGATGGAGCCACAAGCTGGTCCTGGTTCTGTAGGACCGTGACACATGGCTCAGGAGTGCTGAGCTGAGATTTGTGACTGGTACACAAACTGTAGAGTACACCATGCTCTCAGACACTGACAGGGGTGAGACATGTGGGTTCATGGTCTGGCATGGAAGCAGGGCATGCCTCTCCCTACAGGACCAGTCCAGGAAGGGTGTGTCCTATCTGCTTGCCATGGCCGCTGCCCAAGGTCACCCTGTGACCCAGAACACTTAACAAAAGAAATACTGGCTCAGTGCCAGTTATAGAAGGTGACTCTGCCAAGTCCCAGGAGCAGACTTGGTGAAGGAGTCACCTCCCTTCCTCTTACACCGAAGAGCATGGCTGAAAATCCGAGGAAATACAAAGGAGCTGCAAGGCTAAGAGCCTATCTACTGCCCGTAACTCTTATGTCCCGTCTACTGGATAGTAATACAAACTACAACACGAAAATATTTTGCTAACCCTCCCCTGTGAAACCAAGGGCATAATTCAGCCACAAATAAAGACCATGGACATACAGAGCCTTGGCCCTCTTAAAGCATTTCAGAAATGAAGCCAACTGACTATACTCAACTTATAACTGAGTTAAAGGAACACAAACCTACTGAGATGAGAATCAACACAAGAACACTGGCAATTCAAAAACCCATAGTGTCCCCTTACCTCCAAATGAGTCCACTAGCTCCCAGCAATGATTTCTTTACTAGTTAAATCTCAGAAATGATAGACACAGAATTCAGAATCTGGATGGCAAGGAAGCTCATCAGTACTCACTAGAAAGTTGAAACTCAATCAAAGGATATCAAGGAATGTAGTAAAATGATTCAAGAGCTGAAAGACAAAACAGTCATTTCAAGAAAGAACCAAATTGAACTTCTACAGCTGAAAAATTCGCTACAAGAATTTCATAATGCAATCAGCAGTATTAACAGCAGAATAGACCAAGCTGAGAAAAGAATCTCAGTGCTTGAAGGTTACTTATTTGAATCAACTAAGTCAGACAAAAATAAGGTTAAAAAAAGAATTTTAAAAATGAACAAATCCTCTCAAATCTATGGGATTATGTAAAAAGACCAAATAAATAACTCATCGGAATTACTGGGAGAGGGGATAGAATAAACAACTTGGAAAATATTTTTGTGGGTATATCCATGAAAATTTCTCTAATATCACTAGAGAGGTTAACATAAAAATTTAAGAAATACAGAGAACCCCTGCTAGAAACTATAAAATAATGACCACCCCAAGGCACATAGTCATCAGCTTCACCCAGGTCAATGCAAAATAAAAAATCTTAGAGGCAGCTGGAGAGAAAGGTCAGGTCCCCTATAGGGAAATCCCATCAGGTTAGCAGTGAACCTCTCAGTAGAAACCTTATAAGCCAGAAGAAATTGGGGGCCTACTTTCAGCATCCTTAAGATAAAGAAATTTCAACCCATAATTTCATGTGCCACCAAACAAAGCTGTATAAATGAAGGAGAAATAAAATCTTTTTCAGACACTCAAACACTGAAGGAATTTGTTTCAATTAGATCAGCCTTATAAGAGGGCCTTAATAGGATGCTAAACATGGAATTGGAAGAATGACACCTGCTACCATGAAAACATACTTAAGCACATAGCCCACAGGCACTGTAAAACAACTATACAATCAAGTCTATATAACAACCAGCTAAGAGCACAATGACAGATTCAAAATCTCACATATCAATACTAAGCCTGAATGTAAACGGGCTAAACACCCCAATTAAAATACATAACAATGGCAAGCTGGATAAAGACAATACCCAACTGTTTGCTGTCTTCAAGAGACCCACCTCACATGTAATGACACCCACAGGCTGAAAGAAAGGAAAGGAGAAAGGTCTATCATGCAAATGGGAAACAAAAGAGATTGTGAGTCACTATTCTATATCATATAAAACCATTTAAAACAATAACAAAAAGGACAAAGAATACCATTTAAACCAATAACAAAGAAGAGCATTGGATAATGAAGAGTAAAATCCAACAAGAAGACTTAAATATCCTAAATATATACAAAGCCAACATTGGAGCACACAGATTCATAAAACAAGTTTTTCTTGACCTACAAAAAAGAATTAAACAGACACATAACAATAGTGGGATAACTATGAAAACTCTCCCCACTCAAATTAGAAAATCTAGAGGAAATGAAAAAACTCCTAGAAATACTAAATCTCTCAAGATTGAACTGCGAAAAAAGTGAAAACCTAAACAGACCAATAATGAGTTCCAAAATTGAATCAATAAAAAAATACCAACCCCAAACAACCTGGGACCAGTGAATTCATAGTCAATTTCTACCAGTTGTACAAAGAAGAACTGGTACCAATCCTAGTGAAATCATTCCAAAATATAAAAACAGAAGGCGCTCCTCCCTAATTCATTCTGTAAAGCCAGCATCAGCCTGATACCAAAATCTGTCAAAGATACAATGAAAAAAAAAATTTGGCCAACATACTTAATGAACCATAAACATAGACACAAAAATCCTGAATAAGGTATTAACAAACCAAATTCAGCAGCACATCAAAAAGTTAATACACTATGATCAAATAGGCATTATTACTGGACTGCAAGGCTGGTTCAACATAGGCAAATTAATAAGTTGATTCACCACATAAAGATAATTAAAAGCAAAAGCCATCCGATTATCTCAATAGACACAAAAAAGAATTTCGACAAAATCCAACAAACGTTCAATAAAAGCTCTCAACAGACCAGGCATCAAAGAAAAATATCTCAAAATAATGAGACATCCATGACAAACACACAGCCAACATCACAATGAATAGGCAAAAGCTGGAAATATTCCCCTTTGTAAACTGGAATAAGATAAGGATGCCCACTCTCACCACTCTTGTTTAACATCTTACTAGAAGTCCTAGCCAGAGTAATCAGGCAAGACAAAGAAATAAAAGGCAACCAAATAGGAAAATAAGAAGTCAAACTATTTATCTTCACTGACAATATGATTAAATATCTAGAAAACCGTAAATACTCTGCCAAAATCCTACAACTGATAAATGATTTTAATAACATTTCAGGATATAAAATCAATATATAATAATTAGTAGCATTTTTATACACCAGTAATGTCTAGGGTGAGAGTCAAAATTAAGTACACAATTCCATTTGCAATACCCATAGAGAAAATGAAATACTTGGGAATACAACCAACCAAAAATGTGAAAGATATCTGCAAGAAGAACTATAAAACACTGCTGAAAGATCAGAGAAAACACAAAGAAATGAAGAAAAAACAAACAAACAAACAAAAAAAAACCAAAACCATTTCATGCTCGTACATTGGAAGAATATTGTTAAAATGGCCACACAGCCCAAAACCATTTATACATTCAACATTACTCCTATTGAACTACCAATGTCATTCTTCACATAATTAGAATAAACTATTCTAAAATTCTTATGCAAAAAAAGATCCTCAATAAACAAAACAATCTTAAGTGAAAAGAACAAAGCTGGAGGCATCACACAACCCAACTTCGACTATACTATAGGGCTACTGTAACCAAAACAGCATGGTACTGGTACAAAAATAGTCACAGAAACCAATGGAACAGAATAGAAAACTTGGAAATAAAGAACTTAAAGCAGTGCTACCATTTGACCTAGCAATCCCATTACTGTATACATACCTAAAGGAAAATATATCATTCTACCAAAAAGACACACGCAGTCATGTGTTCATTGCCATGTCATTCACAATAGCAAAGACATGGAAGCAACTTAGGTGACCATAAATGATGGATTGGATAAAGAAAATATGGCACATATATACCATGAAATACAATGCAGCCATAAGAAAGAAGAAAACCTTGTCCTCTTACAGCAACATGAGTAGAACTGGAGGCCATTATCCTAAGAGAATTAATGCAGAAATGGAAAACCAGATACTGCATGTTCTCACTTATAAGTGAGAGCTAAACACTGAGCACACATGGATGTGAGCATGGGAACAATAGACACTGTGGACTAGTAGATGGGGAGGAAGACAGGGGGACATAGTTTGAAAAACTACCTATTGGGCACTATGCTGACTGCCTGGGTGACAGGATCCATACTCCAAACCTCAGCATCATGCAATATACCCATTTAACAAACTTGCGTATATACCCTTTGTTTTTAAAATAAAAGTTGAAATTTGAAAGGAAAGAAATAATAAAGATCAAATAACTAAATATATATAAGTAAAAAAATGGAAAAGATGAACAAAAAGTTGTTTTATTTGAAGACATAAACAAAATTGAAAAACTATGAACTAGATGAATTAAGACCAAAATAAACAAAATTGGATATGAAGAAGGAGACATTACAACTGATACTATAGAAATACAAAGGATAATTAGAGACTATTATACACCAACAAATTGGAAACCCTGGAGGGAATGGGTAAATTCTTGGGCCCATAAAATATACCAAGATTGAACTAGGAAGAAATAGAAAACTTGAACAAGCAATGACAAGCAATGAGTTTGAATCAGTAACAGAAAGTCACTCAACAAAAGAAAGCCCAGGACTGATGGCTTTACTGCTAAATTTTACCAATGTTTTTTAAAAAGAAGTAACACAAATTATTCTCAAGCAATTTTCAAAAATTGAAGAAGAAGGAATTATTCCTAACTCATTCCATGAGACTAGCATTACCCTGATACCTAAACCAGATAAGAACAGGACAAAAAATAAAATAAAATAAATAAAAGGAAACTATAAGACAATATCCTTGATGAACATAGATGAAAATATCTATGCTACAAAATACAAACAAAACAACACATCAAAAAGATAATAAACCATAATCCAATGGGATTTATCTCAGAGATGCAAGGATAGTTCAACATAAGAAAATCTATAAATGTGATAGATTGCATCAACAGAATGAAGAACAAAAACTATATGATCATCTCAATAGAGACAAAAAGCATTAAATAAAATTCAACATCCCTTCATGAAAAAAACTCTCAGCAAATTAGTTATTAAAGAAATATACCTCAACACAATAAAGGCCATATATGAGAAACTGACAGCTAAGTCATATTGAATGGAGAAAAGCGAAAACCTTTCCTCTAGTAACTGAAACAAGATAAGGATTCTCACTTTCACCACTCTTATTCAACATTGTATGAGAAATCCTAGCCAGAACAATTAGACCAAAGAAAGAAATGAAGGGCTAAGAATTTGGAAAAGATGTAGTCAAATTGTCCCTCTTCAGAAACTACATAATCTTATACATAGAAAAACCTCGAGACTCAACTAAAATACTCATAGAATGGTAGACAAATTCAGTGAAGATGCAGAATGCAATATCAACATACAAAAATTAGTGGCATTTCTATACATCAATATTAACTAGCTAAAAAATCAAGAAAGCAATCTCATTCACAACAGCTGCCAAAAAAAAAAAAAAAAAAAAACCAACCTGGAAAAAAAAAAAACGAAGGAGATAAAAGATCTCTACAAGGTAAACTACAAAACACTGATAACAGAAGTTGAAGAGGACACAACAATATGGAAATATATCTCATGCTCATGAATTGGAAGAATTAAGATGGTTAAAGTCACTATACTTCCTAAAGTAATCTATAGATTCAAGGCAATTCCTGTTAAAATAGCGTTGATATTCTTCATAGAAATAGGAAAACAAATGCTAAAATTCATATAGAACCACCAAAGATCCCAAATAGCCAAAGCAGTCTTGAGCGAAAGAACAAAACTGGAGGGATCACACTACCAGACTTCAAAATATGCTACAAAGCTCTAGTAATCAAATAGCATGGTGTTTATATAAAAACAGACACATAGACAAATGGAATACAATGAATAACCTGGAAATAAATTCTTTTATTTACAGCCAACTGACATTTCACAATGGGGCCAAGAACATTAACTGGGAAAATTAACATTATCTCTTCAATAAATCGTTCTTGTAAAACTGGATATGCATATGCAGAAGAATAAAATGATACCCCTACCTCCCACCATATACAAAAATGAACTCAAAATTGGCTAAAGACTTAAATGTAAAATCCCAAAATATAAAACTATTAGAAGAAAGCATAGGAGAAATTCTTTAGGGTGTTGGTCTAGGCAAAGGTTTTATAATGAAGACTTCAAAAGCACAGGCAACAAAATTAAATTATACCAATGGGACCATATCAAAGTAAAAAGCTTCCTGACAAGCAAAGGAAACAGTCAATAGAGTGAAGAGACAACCTGTAGAATGGAAGAAAATACTTATAAACTAATTACCCAATAAGGGACTAACATCCAGAATATTCAAGGAACTAAAAAAAAAAAAACCTAACAGCAAGGAAACAAATGGATTTAAAAGCAGTCAAACATTGTAGGGACATGGATGCAGCTGGAAGCTATCATTCTCAGCAAACTATTGCAAGAACAGAAAACCAAATACCGCATGTTCTCTTTCACAGGTGGGAATTGAACAGTGAGATCACTTGGACACAGGAAGGGGAACATCACACACTGGGTCCTATTGTGGGGAGCAGGGAGAGGGGAAGGATAGCATTAGGAGATATATCTAATGTAAATGACGAGTTAATGGATGCAGCACACCAGCATGGCACATGTATACATATGTAACAAGCCTGCACGTTGTGCACATGCACCCTAGAACTTAAAGTATAATAATAATAAAAAAAAGCAAACAAAACACAAAAACTGCATACATACATCCAACAGGTATGTATTTTTTAAAAAGCTCAACATCACTAATAATCAGTGAAAGACAAATGAAAAGTACAATGAAATATCATCTCACTTGAGTTATAATGGCTATCATTAAAAGACAAAATATTCTTGGCAAAAGACAAAACTAACAAATGCTGGTTAGGATGTGAAGAAAAAGGGTATTCTTATAAACTGTTGGTGGAAGCACAAACTAGTATGCCATTGTGGGAAACAGTATAAACACTTCTCAAAAAAACAAAAATTGAACTACCACATGAAGCAGCAATCCTACTGCTGGATATTTATCCAAAGGAAGGGAAATTATTATATTGAGGAGATAGCTGCATCTCCACGTTTATTGCAACTCTAGTCACAATTGCCAAGACATAGAATGAAACTAAACGTTCATCAACAGATGAATGGATAAATAAATTGCTGTGTATATACAGAGGGGAATATTATTTAGCCAGAAAAAATATAAAATATTGTTATTTGCAGCAACATGGATAAGCTTGGAGGACAATATGTTAAGTGGAATGAGTCAAGTGCAGAAAGAGAAATGTTGCATGTTCTCTCATATATGTGGGAGGAGAGAGAGAGAGAGAGAGAAGGAAGGAAAGAGAAAGAATGAAGAAAGAAAGAAAGAGAAAGAAAGAAAAGAAGGAAAGAAATAGAAGGAAAGAGAGAAAGAAAAAGAAAGAACGAAAGAAAGAAAGAAAGAGAAGAAATAAAGAGAAGAAAGAAAATAGGGAAGAAGAAGAACAAAAAAAGGTGGTCACAGAAATTGAGAGTAGAATAGTGGTTATTAGAGACTGCAAAGTGTAGGGAAGAGAGGACGATGGAAACAAGTTGGTTAATAAATATAAAATTACAGCTAGACAGGAGAAATAAGTTCTAGTGTTTTATAGCACTATAGGGTAATTATGGTTAGCCACAATTTAGCATATATTTTCACAAAGCTGAACAAATGTTCATAACAACAAAATGATAAATATTCAAGGTGATGGATATGCTAACTACCATAATGTTATCATCACACGTTGTATATACATGTATTAAAATATCACCCTGGGCTGGTTGCAGTGGCTCATGTCTGTAATCCCAGCACTTTGGGAGGCCAAGGTGGGCAGATCACTTGAGGTTAGGAGTTTGAGACCAGCCTGGCCAACATGGCAAAATCCAGTCTTTACTAAAAGTACAAAAATTAGCTGGACGTGGTGGTGCATGCCTGTAATGCCAACTTCCAGGAAAGCTGAAGCAGGAGAAACTCTTGAACCCAGGAGGCAGAGGTTGCAGTGAGCCAAGATCGCACCATTGCACTCCAGTCTGGGTGACAGAGTAAGACTCTGTCTCAAAAATGAAATAAATAAAATAAAATAAAATAAAATAGTACTCTGTATCTCATAAATTAGTACAATTATTATGTGTCAATTAAAAATAAAAGGAATAGAAAAGGAAGTCTCAAAACAATAAAAATAATTTGCAATAGATCAATGTACAAAAGTTATAAAAGGCAGGCTATGTAAGAACATAACTCAATGCCAAGTCATAAAAATATGCTCTACCTCACTGGTAATCAGGGAAGTACACATTCCAACAATAATAAGCTATTGTTATACATATGGTTGATTGGCATTAATTACAAGTCTGACAATCCTAAATGTTGATGAGAATATAGAGCAATTGCTGCTGATAAGAGGACACATTATATAAACAATTTGAAAATTAATGTTTCACAGTGTAATGAATTTGGAAATGAGAAGCCTCTATAACTGACCAATTTCTTTTCTAGCATCTGCTCTAGAAAAAATTCTCCACATGTGTACAAGGGGACACAGATAAGAATATTCTTTGTTTAGAGTAACAAAATATTGGATGCAACCTAAAAACCAGAGAATGGTAAGAAACATAAATTGTATTCCAGTTAGCAATATACAGCAGTTAAATTAACTGGGGCTACATGTATTGTCATAATTTTGAGCAATAAAGGAAGTATTGGATTCTGTGTATTATTTGGTATTCTATATATGCATGTGAGAGTATTTAAATGTGTAGAGCATCTGGTTTTCTAAGTATATATGTAGTAAAATTACAAATATATACTAAGGAATGATAAAACTCAAAATGAGAATAGTGGTAATTTCTAGAGAGGTGGAAGGAAAGGAAATATGGACCAGTCATGGTACACCTGGAAAAAAAGGACAAAAAATTCCATCATTGCGAGGAAATTATTTTTGGTGATGAGTTTTTACTTATGTCACTGGGGGGTATGGTGTATTATAACTCTGTGCAAAATTAATCTTGATTAAAATAGTTTTAAAATTGTTTTTCAAGTGATATTTGAGTGATACTTGGAAGATGTGTGTATTCCAAAACATACCCCCATTGCCACAGTATCTAGGATGCTGTCCACTTTCTTTTTTCTTAAAGGCATCCTGTGAAAAATATGGAGTTTAAATTTGAGATATGAGTATTTCAAGAGAATCTTCAGCTTATAGAAGGAAAATCCTATTTCCCAATCAGTTTACCTCAGGTTAGTCTCTGAAATGGAGGTGAACCCATAACAAGCCCAGGCTGTGTTATTTAGCTCCTATCAGAAACACAAGGCAAATGACTTCCCCCATGGCTCATCTGCTCCCATGGGACGAAGAATTGGTCCCAATATGTAGTTAGAGAAAGTTAAGAGTTTTATATGTCATCTCCCACTTCTGTGATTACTCATTCAACCTGTATTTTGAAGACAAAAATGATTCCATGTTTAAAAGCTAAATATTTCTGTTGCCCCATGAATTTGTTCACTTGTCTATGCTGTCTCTGACTAAAATTGAGCTGTAATTTTTGAGTAAGAGAGTCATATAAAAGAAATATGACAACATACCACAACAACAAGGGAGCTCACTCAGTGGATTTGATGTGGTGGATGCTGGCTCAGGAAGTTCTGTGCATGCGTGGCACCATTTCCTGTGAGCACTCATGGGAGGTCATGCCTGATCTCTACTTCTACAGAGATCCTGAAAAAACTTAAAAAGAAGAGCAGGCTCTTGCTGAAAAGGCTGTGACCAAGGAGGACTTTTAGCATGAATGGACTGCTCCAGTTCCTGGGTTCACTGCTACTCAGCCTGAGGTTGCAGACTGGTCTGAAGGCATGCAGGTGCCCTCTGTGCCTATTCAGCAGTTCCCCACTGAAGACTGGAGGGCTCAGCTTGCCACGGAAGACTGGTCTGCAGCTCCCACTGCTCAGGCCACTGAATGGGTAGGAGCAACCACTGAATGGTCTTAAACTTTTCTTGGATGGGCTCTTAAGCAACATGGAAATAAAGTTGATGGAAAATAAACATCAGTTTCTAAAACAAAAAAGAAAAAGAAATATGACATGGTCACCCACTTTTACTTTTCAGAAAATGTTTTAGGTTTCTGGAAGCAACCTTTGTCCCACAAATAGTGGGAACTTTATAGTTAATAATTTATACCTTGCCTGGGCACGTTGGCTCATGCCTGTAATCCCAGGACTTTGGGAGTTCGAGGCGGGTGGATCGTCTGAGGTCAGGAGTTTGAGACCAGGCTGGCTAACATGGTGAAACCCTGTCTCTACTAAAAGTACAAAAATTATCTGGGTGTGGTGGCCTGCACCTGTAGTCCCAGCTACTCGGGAGGTTGAGCAGGAGAATCGCTTGAACCCAAGAGACAGAGGTTTCAGTGAGCTGAGACTGTGCCATTGCACTCCAGCCTGGGCAAAAAAGTGAGACTCTGCCTCAAAATAACAATAATAATAATAATTTGTATCTCCACTTCGTATTTACATCTCTTTCCTTGAATGATTCAAGGCAAGAAATATTCTTTCTTTTTCCTTTTAGTTCCTGGAAAATCTTCAGATAGATAGACCTTGTGGATTATGCACCAATCAGCTGGTCTATAGATGTTCATCATTTATTTGCTGTCACATAGCAACAATTTGAGCAATTGTTATCTTCAGGGTAGAAGGTGAGCAATTATCTTTCAAGAAAATGGTGCCTTCTGCAGTAAAATATTATAATATATATGATACTTCTATCATGGCTTGGCTTATTAATCATGTGGATATTCCATGGGTAAAAGCATCTCCCCCAAAGTATATATATGTTAAAAGCTTCATAGAAAAGGTTTAATCAGTAGTGTGCCTGAGCCATCACATATCATGAGAGCCTATTTTTAGCATCTCTTCCTTATTCCATGGTCAGTGATATCATATTATAGCTTAAAATTAACCAAAACTACATGGAAACCATCAAACACTAAAATTTAAGGCTTCATATCCTCCCTAGGAATGCTGGTTGTTACACGGGTACTTTATCTTGTAATCAGTAGTACCATGCATATCATATCCACCATTATTTTTCTCATTCACAATATTTTCAGTGATAAATGTGAGTGGTCTCTCATTGCAGCAAATGACTCCTTCAAAAACATAATCATTAATGAAAATTTAAGAAACCAAATTAGAGAAAGAGAGTCTGTAGTCATATTTTCTAGAGACCATATTCTTAGCTCAGGGCCACACTCATTTAAGAAAAAAAAATGGTATAGGATAATTTTAGTGGTTCCCATGTAAAATATGTAGCTTAGTTCTCAAATGTAGCCTAAATTTTGTTTGTTTATCTTACTAGTTAGGAATATGTAGGCAGGGTGAGAGACACAACTATGGGTCTTCATACATAAAGAATTAAACTTTGTTCTGGAACAAATCATTCTAGAGAAAAAGAGAGTCACTTTTGTTTTCAAGAACAGTGGCCAAGGATGGAGGGATCAACTGGTTCTTAAGGTGGTATAGCATTCATTGTTACAGTTTGTATTCCCATACAGCTTTCTTAGAATCAATTTTGTGTACTAGGGTGTGCAGTCAAATAGAACTGCTATGCATTAAGAATTAAACACATTTAAGAGCTTTAAAGAAAAGCATTAGTGATATTGGGACTTGCAGCTTTGGCTATAATTGAAGACAAGTCACATGGTGACTCTGTTCAGAGGAGATGGTATACAAACAGCTTCAGAAGCACCAGGCAAATGTTCTCTATGGGTAAACCTCAATATCCTCAGTAACAGATATCAGAAGCCTCAATGCAGACAACAGCAAGCACCAATATCACTAACATGTTTGTCAGGAAGTGACACCTTAACCATTGTAGATCCTGGCATCAGGGGTGGGATATCAGACTCCCCACAGAGAGCTGAAATGGGATCATGAGAGGAGGACTTCTGAGGGAACTTGTATGTAAAGTAGATGTGAGACATCTGGAGATTCCCAAAACTATTTGGGAGGAATCTAAGTGAAGCTGAGATTCTTTTAGTTCAGGAAAGCATGCAACTGGAGAAACATTAGTTTCAGTTTTGACCCTATTTTGACTTTCAGGTTACTGTGATCTTAAAAGTGTAAATTCTATTTATATAATGCAATAAGGCATTGTAGGGCCCTGGAAGTCATTCATTACAGAGGAGAACCTTGTTTGTCTTACTCTTAGGCATGTCCTTATGAGGCTAATTGTCCTCTGTAATCCTAGCTATTTATATAAGTCCTTGATAAATATATATTACTCACAATTTTTGGTATAGTTGATTCAAATGTCCCATGACAGTTAAGTCTAATATTCAAGAAGGGCACTATATATGAAGTGAAAGTATAACGTAGATGTAGTGCCCAAATTTCATTGGTTTTTGCTCTAAAATAGATCTGTTAGCTATATTCTATTAATGTATTCCTGTGTAATGTCTTGATGCCTTTAAGGGGCACCAGGACCTCATAAGAAATATATGTATACATTTATACATAAAATATGTTGAGTGAGAAGCAACTACATCTGGTTAGGACTGCTGACTTAGCTAACAAAGTGAGATAGTGAAAGAGCTACTTGGAATAGCTAGGGGAATTGTACTATCACTTACCAAATCTTCAAACCAAAAACCCAGCAGTTTGCTTTAGCTGTCTTACACTCCCTGCCCCCACACCATTTCATCAAATACAAGCCTTGCCAATTCTAAATTCTTAAAATTTCCAGTTTCTTTGTTCCTTTCCATCAACACTGCTGCCCCTAGTTGAAGTATCTATACCTCTTTCTCCTGAACAGGCGCTTCTTTGCTATTCTTCCTGGCTCCAGGCTTGTCTCTCTAAGCCTGCCCTTCCATATGCTATCAAACTAAGGTGCAAACATCATTTCCTTGCTCAAATTTCTTTAATGGTTCCTGCTTCATCTGAGTCTTTATCTTCCTTCACTTCCTTCTATAGTCCAGAAATAAACATGTATTTGCAGTGCCCAATTCATATAAAACTTTCTCTTTCTTCTGCTTCCATGTTTTTGATCATGATCTTCATTAGACTTTGAATTCCTATTCTTTGCCCATTTGTTACATATTTATATTTCTCTTAAGACTCTCTTCTGTTTCCAGTATACTATACACACACTCTGTTATAATTATATTTATATTTTTTGACATTGTTGGCTTACATATTTTTGTTTTCTATGAATCTATAAACTCATGGAGAAATAAGATGTAGTCTTCATCTATGTAATGCTCACATATGGATCAAGTCCATATTTTTAACTGTAAAAGGGAAGAAAACAGTATTTGTTTTAAGGTTGTTTAAAGATTAAATGCATTAAAAGAAAGGAAACTTAGAAAAGTGCCTGATACATGTTATATACTCATACATAGGAAGGCTTAATATTGTGAAGATGTAGATTTAAAAGAATTAAAAAAAAAAAAAAAAAAAACTCAGAGTGATACTAGTAAGATGACTAACTAGAGGTTCCCGGTGCTCATCCTTCACACAAGAAAGGACTAAGACAACAACAGATAAACACCTAAGATTTGACTATCGTATTGAAGGGAGAAAGCTGGGTTGCATTGAGGGATTGGAGAGGCACCTGTGGTGATTGAAAGCCCAAGAGGGAAGTGTGGAGGCACCTGGACTCTGCAACCTCAACTCCCCTGTCTGGATCAGATTGGATAAGAGATAGGAGGGGCTTCCACTTGTGGAATAAAGAAGGTACGCAAAAGAATCCCACCAGCCCCCACTGCCACTGCAAATACATACAGTCCTTACTAAAAGAGAATTCTGCAGTCTTTGCAATCCCCAAGTCCATTTGTTACCTGAGCATATTGTGTGATGCTGAGGTTTGGAGTATGAATGATCCTGTCACCCAGGTACTGAACATAGTATCTAAAAGTTAATTTTTCAAACCTTGACCCTTTCCCTCCCTCTCTGCTCTAGTAGTGTCCAGTGTCTCTTGTTGCCGTCTTTATGTTGATGAGTGCCCAATGTTTAGCTCCCACTTATAAGTGAGAACATGCAGTATTTGGTTTTCTGATCTTATATTAATTTGCTTAGGTTAATGGCCTCTAGCTCCATCCATGTTGCTGCAAAGGACAAAATTTCATTCTTTTGATGACTGCATAATATTCCACAGTGTATATGTCCCACATTTCGTTACCCAAACCTTCACTACTGGACACTTAGGTTGATTCCTTGTCTTTGCTATTGTGAATAGTGATGTGATGAACATACATGTGCTGTGTCTTTTTGGTAGAACAATTTGTTTTCTTTTGGATTTATATCCAGTAATGAGATTCCTGTGTCAAATGGTAGTTCTGTTTTAAGTTCTTTGAGAAATCTCCAAGCTGATTTCCATAGTGACTGAAGTACTTTTACATTTTCACCAACAGTGTATAAGTGTTCCATTTGCTCTGCAGCATCACTAACACCTGTTATTTTTTGAATTTCTAGTAATAGTCATTCAGACTAGTATGAGATGGTATCCCATTGTGATTTTGATTAGCATTTCTCTGATGACTAGTCATGTGGAGGATTTTTCATATGTTTGTTGGTTGCTTGTATGTCTTTTTTCAATAAGTGTCTGTTCTTATCTTTTACCCATTGGTTGTGTTTTGCTTGTTGAATTAAATTCCTTATAGATTCTGGATTTTAGACCTCTGTTAGATGCATAGTTTGCAAAAATTTTCTCCCTTTCTGTATGTTGTCTGTTTATTCTGTTGAGAGTTTCTTTTGCTGTGCAGAATCTCTTTAGTTTAATTAGTTTCCATTTGTTAATTTTTGGTTTTGTTGCAATTGCTTTTGAACACTTAGTCATAAATTATTTCCCAAGGACAATGTCCAGAATGTCATTTTCTCAATTTTCTTATAGTATTCTTATAGTTTGAGATCTTCCATTTAAATCTGTAATCCATCTTGAGTTAATTTTTGTATATGGTGAAAGGTATGAGTCCAGTTTCATTGTTCTGCATATGGCTAGACAGCTATCCTACTGCCATTTATTAAAGTCAAACTGTCTCTCTTCATGGATCATATGATTCTATATGTAAAAATCCTAAAAACTGCCAAAAGCCTCCTGGAACTGATTTTAAAAAAAACTTCATTAAAGTTTCAGGACACAAAATCAATGTATAAAATCAGTAGTATTTTATGTATCAATAGCATTCAAGCTGAGATATAAATTAAGAACACAATCCCATTTACAGCAGTCACACACAGAAGAATACCTAGACATATGTCTAACCGAGAAGATAAAAGCTCTCTACAAGAAGAACTACAAAACACTGCTGAAAGAAATCATAAATGGTACAAACAAATGGAAAAATATTCCATGCTAATGGATTGGAAGAATGAATATTGTTAAAATAACCACATTGCCTATAGTAATCTAAAGATTCAGTGCTACTTCTATCAAAATATCAATGTCATTTTTCATAGAATTGGGAAAAAAAATTCCAAATTTTATGTGAAACTGAAAAATAACCCAAATAGCCAAATCAATCCTAAGCAAAAAGAACAAAACTGGAGACATCACGTTACCCAACTTCAATCTATAGTATAAAGTTACATTAATCAAAATAGAATGATACTGGTACAAAAAGACACATATACAAATGAAATGGAATAGAGAACCCAGAGATAAAACCACAGACTTACAGCCATCTAATCTTTGACAAAGTTGACGAAAAGAAGCAATAGGGAAAAGACTCCCCATTCATTACTTTTATTTATAAGTGTCCTCAGTTCTCTCTGCAATGTGTATAAATGTTCTGTAAATCAGTATTTGTAAGGACCTTAAAAGTATAAGCAACCCAATGATCCCTTAGTAGAATGAATCAACTAATTTATTCATATTAGGATGAATACGAATTAATAAATATTAGCTGCTGGGTGCGGAGGCTCACTCCTGTGATCCTAGCACTTTGGGAGGCTGAAGTGAGTGGATTACCTGAGCTCAGGAGTTTGAGATAAGCCTGCAACACGGTAAAACCCCGTCTCTACTAAAATACAAAAAATTAGCTGGACATGGTGGCATGTGCCTGTAATCCCAGCTAGCTGGGAGGCTGAGGCGAGAGAATTGCTGGAACCCAGGAGGCAGAGGTTGCAGTGAGCCGAGATTGTGCCATTGCACTCCATCCTGGGTGACAGAGCGAGACTCTATCTCTAAAAAAATTTAAAATAAATAAATAAATAAATAAAAATTAACTACATATTCCAAAAATATATGGCCATATATATGTACATGATAAAAGAGCTAACTGCAAAAAAGATGAATATAGTGTGATATTATACTTGTACATTTAAAAGATACACATTTTAAAACATAAAACATTCAATGAGCATTACATACACAATTCAAAACACAATAGTCTCCATTATCCACCATTTCTCTTTTTGTGGTTTGAGTTATACTAGGTCCACCATGGTCTGAAAATATTAAATGGAAAATTACAGAACAAACAATTCATTAGCTTTAAATTGCTTCCCTTTTGGAGTTGTGTAATAAAATCTCACACTTACAGACTCTGTTTCACTGAGTTGTGAACCACCCCTTTGTCCAGAATAACCCCAACGTACATGTTACCCATCCCTAAGTCATTTAGTAGTGGTCTTGGTTATCAGATATGAAAAAACATGATATTTACAAAGTGGTGTTACTATGCACACTTTCAAGCATCCACTGGTGGTTTTGGAGTGTATCCCCTCCAGATAAGGGTGGACTACTGTAATGTTTTCTTTTGTTGAGTGAAGGGGTAAAAGAAAGAAAAGAGTGGGGTTTTAGCTATATCTGTTATATTTATTACTGTAAAAACTTTCTAAAGCAAATATTGCAAACTTCATCCGTTAACTCTGAGTGATAGATACAAGGGGGTTTATTATTTTATGAAGTTTTGTGATGTTTACATTATTTAATGAATCTTGGTGTATAATGTAATGTGCTTTCAATGCTAATTATTGATTACTTAGAAACAACATCAGCTTAAATGACGTTAACAACAAAAGAAACTATTCCAGTTGGCAAAGGCAAATTTTCTCCTACTCCTCTAGGACAGAAGTAGTCAGGCTGAGAAAGTGTTGCTTTACCACTACTAGTTCTTTCTCCTAGCCCTTCTACCACTTCATAGGAACCATCATTCATTCATTTTTTAAACAGTACATGTTAACAGTCTGTTATTGTCCAGGAATTAGGGTAGTCTGTGATGTTTGACTTGCCAGAATTTCAATGTTCTATTCATGTGAATATCCTGCAATCTCAGGGGAAGAATCTGACTAGGTGTAGCTTAAAGGTAAGACATTTTCCTCTAAGTTTTTGCATTGTCTTTGGAGTCTTGAAGACAATCTGTGACTGCATTACAAATTCCATAAGCTCCTTCCATAGACTGTCACAAAAACCCAGATTTGTTGTCCCCAAACTCAAGGAGGTCTTCTCCTCTTAACACATTTTCTTGTGTCAGATTTTTATGAGTTTGCATTATATATACAATAAGAAGTTATTTTTATTGAAATCTGATGCATTATTTGAAATGTTGAACATTTAGCAGTGAGAAGAAAGGACTAAACCATAGCAAAAATAACTTCTTGTCATCGTTCTACCATCTCATCCTTGCCTTCATACAACATATAAGTCAAATAAGATATAAGTAAAATATAATCAGAATTACTATACAAATATAAATGAAGATAAAATCTAGTATGCTTTCAAATTAAAAATAAAAACCTACAATGTACCATTATTACGTAGAAACTCAATTTCTCAATGGAATGGTAAGGGAGACGTCAGAGAATTTGAGTTTCAGACCATTCAAAATTCAAACAATATCTTAGAGTTGATTCCCTGGAAATAGCCTCTGAGATGCATGGTTGCATACAAAAGGGTATTGGGAAGTGATCTCAGGCAGTACATATTTAAGAAATTGAGGAAGATAGGACATGGCAGAGAAAGAAGCTGACCAGTCACTCATTTGCTCTGAGGCCTCAGCCAATCTTATAAGTTTGCTCTGGGGCTGGTATAGTCTTTCAAAGATGTCTCAAATGTATGTATTTCCTCATTATTCAGGAGATAATTGACAATAGCTACCTTCTCTGAGGAATCATAGTCTTGTGAAAGATGCTTCCCCTTGGCCCATGGCAAATTCAATGAGGCTCTTGAGCCATCAATAGGAATACTCCCACTAGCTGGCGTTGCGTATATTGGCTCCGAACTGGGGGTCTGAGTGGAGCATAGTTTTTTCTTGTTTTGTTTTGTTTTTAACTGTAATCATATTCATGCTCAAACACACATCCTACGTTTGAGCTCCCTTCAATAAGTAGGAATCTGGTTGAGTGAGAGATTTAGCAATGAAGCAACATAAGAAGAGATAAGGTAAGATGTAGGAGATCGGTTAGAGTGATGGGAAAAATTATAGGAAAGATGCAAACCTTCTTGGAAAGCTGGGAGGTTTTGCAAAAGCTTCAGAAGAGAATTGTGGCTGAAGAAAGGCAAATTCTTTAATCTGAAGGCTAAGAGCAAAGGGCAGATAACAAGGGAATGTAAAGGAACTTATCCAGAGAAATTTGTTTACTCCTGTCTCCAGAAATCAACCTTTGATCATTTGCAGGTGGAACTGCTCTCTACCTGAGGCGTCGACAATGTTTATTACCCACAAATTGTGTTTGTTCCAAGCCTTTATCATTAAATCTGTACTCAATAAATGCAAGCAGGGACAGCTTATGGGGGTGGCACTCTCGTCGGTGGTGCTAAGCCGTACGGTCCAGCAGCCACACTGTCAGGCAAAATACCTGTATCAGCATACTTTTTTTTATCCGTCGCTCAGCCAGAGTCTGTGGGACAGACTTGGCGGCAGATGGTGCCTCGTGTGAGGAACACTGCAATGGATCACGATGGAACCCTCGAAAACGAAGGTGAAGAGACTGTGTGGTCAGTAAGTCATTGGTGCCCCCTCAGGATTTCCAAGTTTGCAGGTATTGTTCAGGCTAGGGTTTCATCATGGGACAACAGTTACCAGCTCAACAGCAACAGCATATAAAAGTATTGAAACAGCTTCTTAAAGCTAGTGGAGCCTTGGTTTTGCAGGCTCAAGTAAGAGACCTAATGCAAACTGTTGTTTCCCATAACCTATGGTTCCCAGAAGAAGGCACAGTAGAAGCAGAACTCTGGGAACAAGTGGGGAGAAATCTTAAAAAAACATCGTGCACAAGGGCAACGGGTCCCAGTAACATCTTGAATGTTATGGGCCTTAGTTAGGACTGCTTTGGTCCCTCTGTACACAGAAGAGCCTAAAAAGGGAAGGGAGGAGGAACCATCACCTACGTTATAGCTTCCTCCTTCTCCCTCAGCCCCACCATTATCAGACAAAAATACCTAAGAGGAAATGGAGGCTTTCCCTGAGTCCCCTCCTCCAATAAATTGGAAAAAAGACAAGGGATGTGCTACAGCTGTGGGATCCTGTCTTAGAAAGTGGCATTAGAAGGGGAGCTCTTGGCTTGCCCAGTAATACAAGATCAACAAGGCAATCAGGTGTATGAACCCATTTCTTTTGATGCCTATAAAGAGATAAGAAAAAGCATTAAAGAAAATGGAGCTGCTAGCCCATTTACGAAAGGAAGAATTAAAGCCATAGCAGACAACTTCCATATGACTCCATGGGACTGGTCAGTGCTAGCTAAAAGAACTTTAGAGCCCAGTCAATACGTCCTGTGGGAGGCAGAATATGATGAGTTATGTGAACAAGAAGAAAACCAGAATAAATTGGCAGGGCAAGACGTATCAGCTGCTGTGCTCCAGGGGAGGGTTCCCCATTCCAATGTACAACAACTAAGTTTTGTTCCCCAAGCCTATGCACAAGTGTCTTTGTACACTCTCAGGGCTTGGGACCGAATTCCAGAAAGTGGAGTTCAACAGGGATCTTTTATAAATGTTCAACAAGGGCTTCAGGAGCCACTTGTTGAATTTATCAATCAGTTAACCCAGGAAATTAAGATATGAAGTAGTCATGCCCATACCACTGATATTTTATTGTTGTAATTGACTTATGAAAATGCTAACATTGACTCCCAGCAAGCAATGCAGCAATCAAAGGAAAGGCAGCCACAGTTGGGGAACTTATATGAGCATGTCAACTGGTGGGGAATTAAACACACAAAGCCAAAATATTGCCTATGGCATTAAGGCTTCCTAAAGTGACAAGTGAGAAAAACTCAAACACTTTTCTATGTGGAGAGCCAGGTCATATGAAGAGGGAATGCCCCAATAGTAGAGACCAAGATAACTCAGGGAAAGAACCCCCTTCTATAGGACCCTGATGTAAAAAGGGGAAACACTGGGCAAATCAATACAAGTCCAAATTTGATAAAAATGGAAACCCCCTAAGTAATCAGATGGGAAACTTCATGAGGGGCTGGTCCCAGGCCCGCTCCAAACTGGGGCAATGTCAGTGGCTTTTCTTGGTCAGATGGAAAGTCCACAGTCCTCTCTCTCAGAGTGGCCACCTTTGGCAGCACAGGAATGGACTTACTCTGCCCCATCGAATTAGTGCTAAAAGAAGGAGGAGTTTCTAAAAGGGTTGCAACAGGAATCTGGGGTCCCCTGCCTCTGGGAACAGTGGGATTAGTCCTAGGGTGATCAAGCCTATCCAGTAAAGGAATCAGTGTGCTCACAGGGGTAATTGATAGTGAATGTCAAGGTGCAATATTAGTTATGATGGAATGTAAAGTGTTCCCCCTGGATTAAAGATAGCTCTATTACTACTCTTACCATACCGGGTCCCCAGTGCTCAGGAAAAGGAAAGGGGAAAGGGAACCTTTGGAAGCACGCAAGCCATAGGAGTATATTGGAACCAATTACTCATTGATCAGAGACTCATGATTAACTTCAAAATTGGAAATGAAAATTTTACTGACTTATTGGACATGGGGCAGACATTTCAATCATTAGTGATCAAAACCAGACAGAAACTTCACCTTGGGTCACTCAGAAACAAAAATTTGTCGGCATCAGGGAAGCACACACAGCTAAGCAGAGCATGCGTCCCCTAACATGTTGTGATTCAGAGGGAAGAAAGTAGTTACACAATCTCTAATCATGCCCATCCCTGTTAATTTTGGGGGATGGGACCTATTAGCCCAATGGGGGGGTCACTCTGCCTCTTTCTAATTTTGGCCACTGTTACTGTCCCTCCCCAACCCCTGACATGGATCTCTCAAGATCCAATTTGGGTGGAACAGTGGCCTTTAAAGGGAAAGAAATTACAAAGCGCCCATAGGTTAGTTGAGGAGCAGTTAAAAGCCAGCCATATAGAATCATCAAACAGCCCTTGGAATTTGCTCATTTTTGTCATTCCCAAAAAGTCTGGCAAATGGAAACTTTTGCATGACTTATGGGCTATTAATGCGAATCTGCAACCTATGGGGCCCCTTCAACAGGGGCTGCAATCCCCCGCAGTGATTCCTCAAGATTGGCCTCTAGTCGTTATGGACTTAAAAGATTGCTTTTATACTATTCCCCTTGCAGAACAGGACAGAGAAAAATTTGCTTTTACAATACCAGCTATCTATAATGAAAGACCAGCTTACCGATTTCATTGGAAAGTACTTCCTCAAGGAATGCGGAACAGTCCTACCATGTGTCAGTATCATGTAAATCAGGGTTTGCTCCCCAGTAGAAAAGAATTTCCTAATTGCAAGATTATTCATTTTATGGATGATACTTTATTGGCAGCCCCAATGGAGCCAGTACTTTTAAGTTTATATGCCCCTATCATAAAGAATACACAGTTAAGAGGTTTAATCATAGCGCCTAAAAAAGTGCAATTGTCCTCTCCTTGGAAATATGTTGGATACATACTAACTTCCTGATCAGTAAGACCTCAAAAGTTTAAATTAAATATTGGCAACTTACATGCTTTAAATGATTATCAAAAATTACTAGGTGATATTAATTGGCTTCACCCCACTTTGGGCATAACTACTGATAAGTTACAAAACCTGTTTTCTATCCTAAAGGACAATGCAGCCCTAGACTCTCCCAGGTATTTAACCCCTGAGGCAAAAAGGAAAATTGAAGAAATAGAGCAAGCTATTTATCAGGGACAACTAGATCACATAGACCCACAATATTCAGTTCAATTATCTGTTTTTCCTACTATACATTCCCTAACAGATTAATAGAACAGATGTCTCTAGTGCTTTGTTTCTAGAGTGGGTTTTTTGCTCACATACTGGGACTAAAACACTGTCTCCCTATACCCAGCTAGTTAGTGAAGTCTTCTATATAGGCTGCAGACCATGTAGTCAGTTGCTAGGTTATGACTCTGAAGTTATAAGAATTCCTTTGAGTAAAAACCAATTAGAAGCAGTATTGCCCCATCTGTAGATCTTCAGATAGCACTCTGATTATGCAGACCATATAGAGCGTGTCCTTCCTGCTGACAAACTACTTCAGTTCTTAGCTAGTACTCCTGTAGTTGTGCCTGCAAAAGTAGTTCACTCCCCAATACATAACACTTTAAAGTTTTTTTTACTGATGGCTCAGGTAAAAATGGAAAAATGGCTATTTAGGGGAGACTATGTAATTCCCTCACTCATTCTTGATTTACTAGCACTCAGACAACTGAGGTTGGAACCTTAATATTGGCCCTGGAGGCCTTCTCAGCTCAGCCCATCAATATTGTTAGTGACTCTGCTTGCTCTGTTTATTTGTTGCAGAACCTTGAAACAGCCCTCATTAAGTCTACTCTTGAGCCCACCCTGTGTGCACTGTTTCTTCAACTTCAGCAATTCCTGGATCAATGTACATATCCTATTTTTATCACACATGTTCGAGCCCACAGCTCACTGCCTGACCCATTGGCTTATGGCAATGATCAAGCAGACCTGCAAGTTATAATATCACTGCTTGACCAAGTCACCCAATCGCATCAATTTTTCCACCAAAATTGGAGAAACTTAACTGAACAATTTCAACTTACCCAAAAACTATCTAAACAAGTTATCCTGTAATGCCCAGATTGCCAGCTCACAGGCACATCCCCTCCTTCAACAGATGTTAACCCTAGAGGACTAGAACCTAATCAGTTATGGCAAACAGATGTTACACACATCCCTAAATTTGGAAAACTAAGATATGTACGTGTATCCATTAATACCAATTCTCACCTATTTAGCACACATGCTCTTGCTAGAAAGGCACATTTTACATGGTGGCAGGCAAGAGAGCATGTGCAGGGGAACTGTGCTTTATAAAATCATCAGATCTCATGAAACTTATTGACTATCACAAGAACAGCATGGGAAAGACCTGCCCTATGATTCAGTTACCTCCAACAAGGTCCCTCCAATGACGTGGAAATTATGGGAGCTACAATTCAAGGTGAGATTTGGTGGGGGACACAGGCAAACCATATCAGGCTACCACTTTGGGATGTCACATATCCACACAAGGACATTTTACAAGGGATACAGGTCCCAGTGGCAAGCACAGAGGTGGGCAGAACAAGGACACATTATTGAATGTAGAGGTTCAATTTAAGTAAGTTGTCTTCCTTGATATAAATGACTCTATCTTGAACTATCTGAACTTTTTGATAGAATTCTTCCCAACTTAATTATCAGAGGGAAATTTTTAAAACAGGTTTTGGCAATTTTTTTGTTGTTGTTATTTTGGTTTATTTTTGAAATGAATTAAACATTTATGGAATGGATAAATGAGTCTTTATGTATGACAAGTCCAAGTGTCTAGATATATTTGAACTTGCAAATTTTCAAATACTAGTCATACACTAACATTTTGACTATGAAAGCTTTATTGGAATCAATATCTACTCAGATGAAATACACATAAGCACTTAACATTTGATGAATTGGTATAAATTTCTAAAAAGTAATCTTACTTTAAGTTAGCTTGTTCAAGTTAATGATTCTGTGATTCTAAGGCTAGAATATGATCTAATGGAAAAAGTGTTCATACTTAAGACACACAGGCCTGTGTTAGATTTTGAGTATATTGTTTATTAGCTTTGTGACATTTCACAAGTCATTTGACCTCCTTAAGCCACAATTTCCTCATCTGTAAAATGTGGATATGATAGAGCCTACATTAGAGTTTTTAATTATGCATAGTACCCAGCAAAGAAAAATCCTCAATCAATACCAATTGTTTTCCTTTCTTTAGAAAATATTTGGTTAAAAATCAGTTGGGATTTTACCATCAATATCTGATAATACTAAGTGGCACTTTGCTATTTAATATTTCACATGTTTATGATCTCTTTAATAATCCAACAAAGAGTCACAAGTTGATAAATATTTCATGTACAATATTCATTCAATTTAGTTAGAGCAATACAATACCTCAACTATGAATCTTTGGTAAAGTGGTAGTTATTTATGTAGTCTTAAACAAATGAATGTAAATATAATTAAAACAAAATTGCACTGGATAAAGTTAAAAGGCAAGGAAGATTTTATTCAAGGCTATTGTAATAGTGAAGAAAGGCTTGAACAAAGTCTGAACTCAACTCCACTGGAAAAAAAGCTGGAAAGCTTTTTAAGCACTAGAGTGAGAGGTAGAACACAAATCATTTGTGTTGCTAATTGACTTTACCCCAAAACCCCAACCCATAAAAGCTTTCTAGTATTTTCTGACAAAGCAACCCCCGGTTAAGTTCAAATACTACCATGTAGACTAGAACTGGGGTATTGGGATGTATCTTCCCTGTTGTTTACATTTCCAGTTGATGGCTCCCAGGTCCTTGAGAAAGACATTCTTGGGCTGGTTATCAGCAAGAGGATTTTTAAAAGTTTTTCATCTCAAAGAGGCAGAGAAAAAAGTTAAAAAGTTTCTAAATAAATGCTCAAAGCAAAGGGAAGTCAGGAGCACGAGTCAGGAGGAAGCCAGTTTAAGTTCAATTAACCTTGGGGAAACATTAAGGCTGTTTTGGTCAGCGTATGGGTAGCTGTTTTTGAGAAACACAAACGCAAGTCTTTAAAAAAAATCTAATTCTTTTAACAAATTCAAAGGAGTAGATTAAAGAATCTCATGGCTTCCAAAACTCACTCATTGAACTTTTGTGATTCTGTCTTACTTTTTAGATTACATATATTAACAGAGAGTGGGAATCACACTATATTGTTTTATGCATATCTCTGCTTCTTACGTTTGGCTGTGGTATTGAAACTGCCTTTGCAAATACCGTAACTGGGAAAATTATGACAGTGAAAGATATCAGACCTAACTGACCCTGTTTTCCTTCTAACCTCTAAACTGTTCTTGTTCATTCCTGGGCATAGGTCAAACTAGCCTTGGGAAATAATTTAGTTTATAGTTAAATAATAGCCCTTCCCAAAAGCTAAACATTGTTTTGTAAAGCAAATGAAAGGCCACCAGCCACCAAGTTAGGATTAGAGGGGCTGGAATTCTAAATATTACCAGCCATTATTTTGGATATCATAAAATTTGCAACTTCCCAATTACTCTTGAGGGTAATCTCACTATTATGAACCTGAGATCGGGCTTTTGAGGTGTCTTTGCAGGTTTTTGCATTTGTAACAACCAGGTGACCCTACTTGGACCTGCCAATCAGTTATGTGGCCCCCACCCAGGAAGTGACTCATTGTAAGAGGACAACTTTAACTCCCTTTGATTTCATCCCTGAGCCAAGCAATCAGCACTCCCAATTTTCTGGCCACCAAATTATCCTTAAAAACTCTGATCCCTGAGTTTTTGGGGAAACTGATTTGAGTAATAATAAAATTCCTGTCCCTGCACAGCCAGTTCTGCATGAATTACTCTTTCTCTGTTGCAATTTCCATGTCTTAATAAATTGACCCTGTTGAGGCAATGGTCAAGGTGAACCCATTGGGTGGTTACAGCATCATATTCTATTAGGGATGGGTCTTTTAAATCTTTTGAATAAGAAAAGAAGGTGAATCAGAGGTTATTTTTAAAAATGTAAATTAAAGCTAACTTTTCTTTTTTAAAATAAGTTAAAAGACATTTAAATTTTGGCCTTTTCTCTCTAGACAGAGATTAAATATACAAAAGTGAAAAAAATGAAACAATCATGGTAAATTTATGTATCAGTTTTCTAGGAAACTTACAGTTTATTACAACAAATTACTTTCATTGTATCAAAATGTAGTCTGCTTTTGACAAGTAATAACAAAAAAAAAGTTAACTCAAGCACAGAGATTAAATATGTTAAAGTTGTATGTTTTCTTAGGTTACAATAATTTGTAAGAAGTTAGGGTTACAATTGTCATAAGAAATGTAAATTTTTATCTTGGGAAAAGATAAAAATATATTTGTATATGCTACACAGCATGGGGAGGTATATAGAAAATGAGTGATATACAATGAAGGCATATAAGATTGGAAACAGAACAATTTATTTAAAATACATTCAGATGATCTAAACACTGCCACATTAATATCACTTTTTTAACATTGTAAACCAAAAATGAAATTATAAGTCCCCCAACTCACTGAATGGACCCATCTTTTAGCCAAGAGGAGGAGCGTATAATGAGGCATGTCCTATCACCTCACTCCCCTGTTCCTGTCATGACCTGAAAAACTAGTTCAGGTCATGATATTGTTAGATATGAGTTCTAAATTTCTTTTCAAAGAATCAATATGTCAGTATGTTCAAATCTTTGCCTTCTACTTTTAAACTTAACATCCTCCTAAAGCAACATTTTTCAATTACCTGCTCTACCCTGACTTATTCCAATTACCTGCTCTGTCATAACCATTTTTCCTGCCAAACCACTCACCCCGTCACTCTCTTTAAATTAGTCAGCTGGAATTAGTTTAGCCTGTGTGGTCTAACCCTAGCCAATAGGAGAAGGACACAGCCCCAGGGGCCAAGTGCGTTAGGGATAAGAACCTTTCCCCTCCCTTGTCCAAGTGTGCACTCATCATTGCTCCATCTGTAAGGGCGCACCCTTCTATAGAAGTAACTTGCCTTGCTGAGAATTAAAAGAAAATTTTATATTCCAGTGCTATTTCTTTGGTGGCACCAAAAATTTATTTGTAGCAATTTGAGGACTTACCTGTGATTACATTCCCCTCCGGGGGCAGTCTCTGGTTCTGTCTCATGAGGAGGCATGCCCTGTCCCCTTGTGGCCTCAGGGGTGAGAAATCAAGACCCACGCAGTAGGAGGAATAACCCGAGCTCTGGGCAATGCAGGAAAAAAAAAAAAAAAAAAAAAACTAGCCAGCAACTGCGGCCAGTTTCACACACTGCGGCGAAGACTCTGTGAACAGACCAAGGAAGGAGGAGCTGTGGGAGCCAGTAAAGTACTTCCTTGATGGTCAAATTCTGGAGGTCTAAATGTGTGTGTGCATGAACGATCACGAACAACCTTGCTTGCAATGTTGTTCATGTGGATGGTGACAAGTCCTACTGCTGGACAGAGTGAGTGGGTCCTCTCTGCAGCTCCATAGCTGCCCTCATATGATTTAGGGCAGATCTCACTGAGGGGATTTACAGTGGCACACCAGAACTAAGAGGGGCCTAATTCTCCCTTGAGGGAGCAGCCAGAGAAGACAACATGAGTGGAAAGTGTGCAAGGGACCTTCTGAGGGGGAAAAGAAGGAAACAGGTCAACCTTCCAGAGCAGCAAGGCAAGACACCCCCTGGCGTGAGGATTTGAGCCTTCTGGGATGGACAAGGTGAGACATCCCTGCTGTGAGGGGTTGAACCTTCCACTTATTTGAAGGGTTGAACCTCACACAAACCCCCTCTTTCCTTTCTTCTCAGGGGAAGAAAGGATAGCTCCACTACCACAGGTCCCTTCCCTAGGGGAAGGGGAAAGAAAGGGGAGAGCAGCAGCATAAGTGGCTGACAGAGAGAGGAGAGAGAGAGACAGAGAGAGAGAGAGAGAGAGAGAGAGAGAGAGAGAGAAAGAGAGAGAGAGACAGACAGACAGAGAAAAAGAGACAGAGAGACAAAGAGGGAGTCAAAGAGAGAGAGAGAAAGAGAGGGACAAAGTCAAAGAGAGAAAGTGAGAGAGAGAAGTAGTAATGAAAACAGAAAGAGAGAGAGAGACAGACAGACAGAGAAAAGAGACAGAGAGACAAAGAGGGAGTCAAAGAGAGAGAGAGAAAGAGAGGGACAAAGTCAAAGAGAGAAAGTGAGAGAGAGAAGTAGTAATGAAAACAAACAGTGTACCCTATTCCTTTAAAAGACAGGGTAAATGTAAAACCTTTAATTGATAATTGAAGGTCTTCTCCATGACCCTGTAACATCCAATACCACCTTGTTGTCAGTGTGAACAAGGGCATAGCCTGAGAGCACCGAGGCCACTGACAACTCACAGCCTCCCTAATCAAAAATCCTTAACCCAGTAACCCATGAATGGCCCAAATACATTCAATCTGTAGCAACAACTGCTTTGCTCACAGAAGAAAGCAGAAAAATAACATTTAGAGGAAACCTCATTGTGAGCACACTGCACCAGTTCAGAACTATCCTAAGTCAAAAAAAAAAAAAAAAAAAAAAAAAAAGCAGAAAGGTAGCTTACTAACTCAAAATCTTAAAGTATGTGGCTATTCTGTTAGAAAAAAGATGATTTAACATTAACCACTGATAATTCCCTTAACCCAGCAGGCTCCTAAAAGGGAATCTAAATCTTAATTAATTACCATACAAAGGTCCAACCAGACCTAGAAAGATCTTTCAGGGTAGGACAATAGATCGTTCCTCCCAGGCGACTGAGGGGAAAGAGACACAATGGGTATTCGGTAAGTGATAAGGAAACTCTTGTAGAAGCAGAGTCAGGGAGATTGTCTAACAATTGGTCTGCTCAAATTTGTGAGCTGTTTGCACTCAGCCAAACCTTAACAGAAGCAAGAAGGAATCTATACCAGTTCTGAGTTAATATGGACTGAACGAAGTCTTAGTAGCAAAGAATAATTGAAATCCCAAACTCACAAGGTTTTCAACAAAAGTCAAGTTTCCTAAAAGTTAACAGTGTAACATGTATTATCCTAATTTCTTATCTTGTGGCCTTAGACAGTCTAGTCCACAGACATGAAGGAAGTTTGCTTTTGAAAAGAATGGTTATCATCTTTGGGGAAAAAAAAGGGGAGGGAGGGGAGAATTTATGTAAAAGAATGTTATATGGTAAATTCTCATCCTAAAATAAATTAACTGGTTGTTTAATGAAAGGGATGTTTGCAATAAGTCAGAAAGTTGAGGCATCAAATAATTGTCTGTAAAAGTTGTGGAAAAAAAAGTTACAGAAGGGAATTTATGCAAGAAATGCTGTGTACTTTAAAAGTAACTAGGCCTCCTGAATGTAAAACTATTAAAGAAACAGTTTATGTGCAAGGTGTGTAAGCAAAGTAAAATATACTTTTGGTAAAAGGATTATAATGTAACGCCAAAGGTTCTTGCCTTAATCACGCCAAAGATTTGGTGTGGCGGCAGCCCACGGTGAGAGAGAGACCGAGAAAAAAAAAAAAACTGTAGGCTTTACTGAGCAGAGTGACAGTACAAAGCTTCCAGAGTGTGGAAGGGGTTCCCAGAGGGTAGCCAGTGTTAGATTTTTTGATCACCTTTAGCTCTTTAAGGCGGGAAATAGGTGTGGCAGGAAGATGTTACCAGAGCAAGAAACAAAGACAATTAACATGTCTGAGATCCTGAGGAAAACCGGAATTGTAACTTAAGTTTTATGTACTCTAACCTTGCAGCAGCATGGCAAAGGAGATAGGATCTCACAGGATTTTACATATTGTGTGGAATTGGAAGCATAGATAAGGTCTGCTGGTCATAGAAAATGACTTTTAATGTTCCTTTTAGTTTCAGGGGAGGGGAAGTGAGAGAGGGAGAGAGGACACAGGGAAGCTTACAGCAAAATTTTTCATGTTTATTGCTTTCTTGGGGAAGAAAACACATGAACAAATTCTGATGTTAGGAATATTTAAGCATATGTCTTCAATATTATTTATCCAGGACCAAAGTAAGTCCTGTTGCAGGAAAAGAGTGAGTTTCACAGCTTTCTGAGCGCCTACCTGACCCAGGAAGCCCAGCGGGCACCTCCTCTCAATAAGGAGGCCTACAGAATGTGGATTTTTACCTACATTAAAAGGTTAAAAAATATTTTGTTTTAAAGGTTTAAGCAAGTTTTAAAGTGTTAATTGTAAAGGAAATTCTGTGTGTAAACATACTGGATAAAGTTAAAGGGGCATCATTCAGTCTTTCTGTGAACTGGACATTAAAATAAAAGCATAGCAGGTTTTCTTAAAGCACTAACCTACTCTTTAACAAAATTATAAAAGGTTAAAAGAGTCTATAAAATCTTACCTTATAGTCAGATGTTAAAATTGGATGAATATGTCTACAAGATTTTATTGAAATTGAGTTTAACATTCATAACACACTAATATAAAGGTAAAATTTAGCTTATCTGGTATAAAAATCATACAGGAAGCATTGTCAAACATAAAATGGTGTTTGGCTTTCTTTG
>NW_016815255.1:222690-246225 GCF_001698545.2 Rhinopithecus bieti
ATAAAGTCCACTGCTGATGTCCCCACATTTAAAACAAAAGGTCAGTTTCTTAGAAATTATATACTTGGTTTATCTTCCACTTTCCTTTCCCTCAAAACCAAAAGTCTTTTAGCACAGGTACCACCCCTAGAATTTCCAGTAAACCAGCACCAGCCTGAGGATCACGTTCTCATCAATGGGTGGAAAGAAGGAAAACTCAAGTCAGCCTGGGAAGAACCCTACCTTGTGCTCCTAACCACTGAAACCACTGTTCATACAGCAAAAAAGGGATGGACTCATCACACCTGAATCAAGAAAGCACTGCCCCCTCCAGAGTCTTGGGCCATAGTCCCAGGGGAAAACCCTACCAAATTAAAGCTAAGAAAAATTTAACTCTCTTTCTTTCATCTATTCTATTACTCTTTCTTCTTTCCTAGCTTTATTGCTGACCATCTAGTTATTAACATAACCAAGTCAACTTTGCCACAAACTATTGCATTTAATGCCTGCCTTGTTATACCCTGTGGGGACTTGCCAAGTCAAAGACAGCTCTCTACTTCAGAAAAGTACTTCTGTCCCTCCTGACTCTCCCCAGACTGTGCATTAGTGAATTGGGAACATTTAATCTGGGGAGATTTCGATAAACACCCCAGTGTCAACCAGGAGTCTTGCTCCCTGATTGTAGAGCTTTTATGCCATAGTTGGTCCAACGTTCTGTGGACCACTAAAGAGGAAGGATGGACTGCCCCAACTAGTTTTTGTAATTTCCTAAAGCCATATATCCATTTTACTAGAGGAACAGCACCCACCCCCCACCAACTGTCAGCTAAACCAGTGCAATCCTATACAGGTTATTATCTCAAACCCTCAAAGTTCTTCCCCTTTTCTAAGCTGGTTCCCTTCTTTAAGCTGGTTTTATGGTATGGGGGCTGAGGTTTCAGGGGCAGACCCTACTGGATTCTTGGAAATGCATTTCTTTGATCGCTTGCCGTCTGCACCTTCCCCTAAGCCTTCTTACAAAACCTCTCACAAGGGAACAATTGCTCTTCCTCCATCTAACGACAAGACCAAGATAGCTATCATAGAAGTTAAAGACTTAAAATAAAACTTTGGCAATTAAAATAGGATACCAAGATGCAAATTACTGGTTAGAATGGATCAAATATTCCATTTGCGTGTTAAACAAAAGCAATTGTTATGCTCGTGTGTGCAGCAGGCCAGAGGCCCAGATTGTCCCCTTTCCACTAGGATGGTCCTCCAGTCGACCAGGTGTGGGCTGCATGGTAGCTCTTTTCCAGGATTCTACAGCCTGGAGTAACAAGTCATGCCACACTCTCTCTCTGCTATATCCCGAAGTCTGGCACCCTGTGGGTCAGCCCTTGAGGGCCATCCAGCTTCCGTCTCCCAATGCTAATTTCACTTCGTATCTCTCATGACAGGGAGGAGATTTAGCATTCCTTGGAGACCTGAAGGGATGCAGTGAGCTTAAGAATTTTCAAGAGCTTATCCATCAGTCAGGCCTTGTTCATGCCCGAGTGGATGTGTGGTGGTATTGTGGTGGACATTTACTGGACACTCTGCCAAATAACTGGAGTGGCACTTGTGCTTTAATCCAGTTGGCTATCCCTTTCACCCTGGCATTTCATTAACCAGAGGAAGGAAAAATAAGACATAGTAAAGCGAGAGAAGCACCTTATGGGTCTTTCAACTCTCATGTCTATTTAAACGCAACTGGCGTCCCACAGGGAATACCAAATCAATTTAAAGCCTGAAATCAAATAGCCGCAGAATTTGTGTCAATATTTTAGTGGGTGACAATAAATAAAAATGTAGATTGGATAAAGTACATCTATTATAATCAACAGTGATTTATTAACTACACTAGAAATGCTGTTAAAGGAATAGCTGAGCAATTATGGGCTACTAGCCAGATGCCTTGGGAAAAATAGGATAACCTTACACATGATATTAGCAGAAAGAGGAGGAGTTTGCATCATGATTAAAACTCAGCATTGCACCTTCATCCCAAACAACACTGCCCCTAATGGAAGTATACCAAAGACATTACAAGGTCTGACTGGTCTATCCAGTGAGTTAGCCAGCAACTCATGGGTAAATGACCCTTTACAGAATCGCTAGAAAAGTGGTTCAGTAAATGGAAAAGAATAATAGTCTCAATTCTTACTTTCCTCGCAGCCGTAATGGGTGTACTTATTCCTGTTGGGTGCTGTGTCACACTGTGCATCTGTGGGTTGATGCAGGGGCTTATAAAAACTGCACTTACTAAAACATCCCTTAACTATCCTCCACCTTATCCAGAGAAGCTTCTTCTTTTGGAAAATCAAGCAGAACAACCAGGCCAAGACATGTTAAAAAGTTTGAAAAGAAAGAACTGTAAGGAAATGCAAGAGGAGGGGTTGTTAGATATGAGTTCTAAATTTTTTTTCAAAGAATTAATATGTCAGGCTGGGCACAGTGGCTCACACCTGTAATCCCAGCACTTTGAGAGGGCGAGGCAGGTGGATCATGAGTTCAGGAGATCAAAACCATCTTGGCTAACATGGTGAAGCCCAGTCTCTATTAAAAATACAAAAAATTAGCCAGGCATGGTGGCAGGCACCTGTAGTCCCAGCTACTCAGGAGGCTGAGGCAGAAGAATGGTGTGAACCTGGGAGATGGAGCTTGCAGGGAGCTGAGATCATGCCACTGCACTCCAGCCTGGGTGACAGAGTGAGACTCTGTCTCAAAAGAAAAAAAAAAAAAAAAAAAAGAGTCAATATGTCAATATGTTCAATTCTTTGCCTTCTACTTTAAAATTTAATTTCCTCTTAAAGTGACCTTTTTTGATTACCTGCTCCACCCTGACTCATTCTGATTACCTGCTCTGTCATAACCATTTTTCCCACCAAACAACCAACCCCATCACTCTCTTTAAGTTAGCCAATCAGAAGTAGTTTAGCCTGTGAGGTCTAACCTTAGCCAATAGGGGAATGATACAGCAGTAGGCACCACATGTGTCAGGGATAAGAACACTTTCCCCTCATTGTCCAAGTGTGTACTCACCATTGCTCCATCTGTAAGGGTGCATCCTTCTATAGAAGTAATTAAAGAGAATTAAAAAGAAAATTTTATATGCCAGTGCTATTTCTTTTGCAGCACTGAAACTTTATTTATAACAACAGGAACAGGTGAGGGGGATGATTAGACATGCCTCATTATACTCTCCTCCCTTTGTAGTTCAGGCACATAACTGATGAGTATTAACATTAAAATAGAGGTCCTAAAATTGACAGAACAGACTCTTTGTCACAATAAGATATCAACTCCAACCGAACACTGGTATAAGATAACCTGACAGGTAACAGGTCCTAAAAGGGAATCAAACAGTTTTACCCTAAAATATATTTCTTTGATGTATTTAGAACTAGCCCTGCAAAGCTGTCTCTTGTGGGGGAAATTTGCATGCTGTAAAGCATCTCCTTCCTTATGAGAATCTGACAGCTTTGATGAGGCATTCACACCTATTCTCTCTGAAGCCTGCTCTCTAGAGGCTTCATCTACATGAGAAGAATCTTGACTTCCATGACCCACCCATTTATCTTAAACTGATTTAGACTGTTCAGGAAGAGCTTAACCCTTTCAACCAATTGCCAATAAGGGAATTTTTAAATCCACCTATGACATAGAAGATCTCTCAAGATGTCCTCCCTTTCTGTGCTGAACCAAAGTATACCTTACAGGTATTGATTTATATCTTTGCTTGTAACTTCTGTCTCCCTAAAATGTACAAAAACAAACTGTAACCCAACCATCTTGGGCACATGTTTTCAGGAACTCCTGATGCTGTGTCACAAGTCATGACCCTTAACCTTGACAAAATAAGCTTCTAAATTGATTGAAATCTGTCTTGGATACTTCTTTGTTTACAACATCAACAATATGATAAACTATGAATTGTAATAATAGCAAATTAGAAAACTTAGAACTTTGAGACCGTTGATGCATCAAACATAAATGATTTCTATAGTGCTAAATAGGTTGTTATAAAAAGTTCTTATCCTTTTGCATTCTTAGAAAAGGCAAGAATCACTTCAAAATAGTTTATTGATTTTAAAATTACAGAACTTATCCTTTTCAGGCTGAAATGATGATGAATTGAAAATTCTTTGCAAATAATTTAAGATCAAGTAGTGATATAGTTAAGAGTGGAACTTAGGAACTATGGGATTTCAACAGGCAGAAAGGAATCAGGACCATGAGAGGAACTGCCATAATGTCTACTCTATACACTGGGTGATAAAATGCAAGCTGAGAACTTACTAGAGGGCCATGGATCCTTCACTATTAACATTTTTCTGAGATCTATTTACCTTTTCTTTCTTTTGGTCCTGACTCTTCACCTATCTCATTAAACCTTTATTGACTGCTGATTAACTTACTCTTCTCCCTAAAGCACGTGCTGGATTCTTGCCATCAGTTGACTGTTCTTTTGACAGTCATAGGCGTTTCTTTACATAGAAAATAAATTTGGAGAAAAAAAGAGATTTAAGTAAATCTGCCATTATAAAATTAGAAAACTACAGATGTATTTATAGAATATCACCAATTAAAGACGTTAGAGATACTGACAAATTTATTTATGCTATGAAAAAATTGTATTGAATTATGGTAACATGCATCATTTATTTACGATGTGAACATATCCATATAGACAGTATTCAAATAAAGAAACAAACAAACAAAAAAAACTCCCGCTCCCAAGAAGCTTCCTGTGTGACCCTTTTATTACCTCCTGAATTTCTAATAGAATACATTAGTTTTACTCCTTTTTGTATTTTATATAAATGGAATGCAGTTTATATTTATCAGTGCCTGACTTACTTCACTCAATGTACTACTGTGGAGTTCATCCACACCGTATGATGCAGTTGTACATAATTTATTCCCTGTTCTGTATACTGTCCAATTGTGTGAATGCCAAAATGTATGTATTTATTTATTTATTGATGAACATTTAGATGTTGCTAGTACAGACCATTACACAAGCATTGCTATGAACATTTTTGTACATGTCTTTTGGTTTATGTATTCCTTTGGTCTGAATGTTCATGTCCCCCCAAATTTATATGTTGAAATCCTAATCTCCAAGGTGGTGATATTGGGAAATGGGCCTTTAGGAGCTGATTGAGTCACGGGAGTGGAGCCCTCCTAGGTGAGATTGTTGCCCTTACAAGAGAGGCCCTAGAGAGTTCCCTCCCACCATGTGAGGGCACAGTGAGAAGGTGTGCCATCTGTGAACCAGAAAACAGGCCCTCACTAGACACCAAAGCTGCTGGTGACTTAATCTTGGACTTCCCAGACTCTAGAACTGTGAGAAATAAATTTCTTTTCTTTATAAGCCAGTTAGTTTATGTTATTTTGTTATAGCAGCCCAAATGACCAAAATACATGTGTACTCATTTCTGCTATACATTGCATTGGGTCATAGCATCAGCTTATCTTCAGCAATAGTAGAGAAAAGGTTTTCCAAAGCAGTTTTTCTGGTTTATATTTATATGAGAATCCATGAGGATTTCAGTATTCCAAATTTTGTGAGACTTATGTTTTCTTCTTTATAAAATTTTAGCCTCTATTGAAATGTGTAGTGATATGTCATTTTGATTTCCCAATTCATTTCTGTGATTACTAACTACCTTTTCCTATGTACACTAGCCATTTGAATATATTCTTTTTTAAAATATCTTTCAGTCTTTTGTCCAATTTTCTACTGGGTTGTTCATCTTATTAATTTATAGATATTTGTTAGGTATTATGGATATGAGTTCTCAGTTGAATATATAAATTATAAGTATCTTTTATCTTCTCCTAGTCTTTGGTTTACTTTTCCTTCTCTTAATGCTGTCATTTATGTACAGTTTATCAATATTTTAAATCCCTTTTTAATATTTTTTTGCATCCTCTTGAAGAAATATTCACCTGCTCTGAAGTCACAAAGTAGTCTTCCTCTATTCTTCTCTAGAAGCTTTGCTGTTTAACTTTCACATTTGTACCTACAATCCACCAGGGCCAGATAGTGGTTCAGATGATTTTCCCCAATGTATATTGAAATGATTTAGGGCTTTTTTTTTTTTTTTTAGACGGAGTCTCGTTCTGTCGCCCAGGCTGGAGTGCAGTGGCGCGATCTTGGCTCACTGCAAGCTCCACCTGCCAGGTTCACACCATTCTCCTGCCTCAGCCTCCCGAGTCACTGGGACTACAAGCGCCCGCCACCACGCCCGGCTAATTTTTTGTATTTTTAGTAGAGGGGGGGTTTCACAGTGTTAGCCAGGATGGTCTCGATCTCCTGACCTCGTGATCTGCCCGCCTCGGCCTCCCAAAGTGCGGGGATTACAGGCGTGAGCCACCGCGCCCGGCCAGGGCCATTTTTTAAAAAGAGTAGAATTTTCCCTCCACTCTATTCTTACAATCAGGTGTTAGGGATGGAATGTTCACATCCCCCGAAATTTATATGTTAAGTCCAATTACTTTTAACTTAATTATTGTTATATTTAGGTTTATATCACTATCTTACTAATATTCTGTGTTTGGCCCATTTCTTTTATGTTCCTTCCCAATTTCTTCTTTCTTCCTTTTAGATAACCAGATGTATATTTTTAAATATTCCCTTTTTTATTTAATTAACCTGTTATACATTCTGTCACTGTTCTTTTATGCCAACTCTGGAAATTATAACTTTATCCTTGTCTTATTATAATCTAATACTGAATATGCTTTTATAATTTCCCTAATAGTGCTAGCATTCTAGAACTTTTGAGCTTCATTTACTCCTCTCCAGTTCTTTATGGCTGCTTAACACAATTTTGGTGTCCCTTTTCCCTATTGAGAACTTTCTGCTTGGGATATCCGGAAGGTTTAGACAAGCACAGTCATCCTGCACACAAGATAGCCCAGTTCCCTGCAGAGAAATAAACAGCTGGTAATCATCAGCTTATCTTGAAAACTTATACCTTTCTAGAAGTTTAGTTAATCGAATAATCTTCCTTGCTTTTAGAAATCCCTGAAGTCTTTTAAAATATGAATTTTAATTTATGCAGCTTTCTTCAGTTGTGGCAGTAAGAGTTGACCTCACTGTGATCTACTGCATCTGATTTGGAGGTGAAGGTCTTTTTTGTGTGTGTGCTGTTTTAACACCATAAAACAAGTAAGTCAACATCTCTTATCAACGTCTCCAATTTTAGTATCTTATTATTTATATTCTATGCCAATGAGGATTTCTGTAGACATACACAAAGGTTATAAGCTGGGATTTGATTAATATCTTTAGGATGTATACAGTAAAGAACAATAGTTGCTTTAAAATCGCCCCACTATCTATATAACTGTTTTTAAAGCAAACTGCTTTTGCTGTTAGTTGACAAATCTTCAGTGCGTATAAGTGTGTAAAATGCATTTAATTTTGCACATTAGAAAATTGTATATGAGAAATCAATTCAAAATGGCTAAAACATAGCAGTGCTATTTGACCTTAAAATTGTTAAACGACCGGGTTTGGTGGCTCACGCCTGTAATCCCAGCATTTCGGGAAGCTGAGGGGGGTGGATCACGAGGTCGGGAGATGGAGACCATCCTGGCTAACACGGTGAAACCCCGTCACTACTAAAAATACAAAAAATTAGCCAGGCGTGATGGCCTGTGGTCCCTGCCCCTCGGGAGGCTGAGGCAGGAGAATGGCGGGAACCTGGGAGGCGGAGCTTGCAATGAGCTGAGATCATGCCGCTGCACTCCAGCCTGGGCGACAGAGCGAGACTCTGTCTCAAAACAACAACGAAAAAAATTGTTAAACACACTCCAGTAATCAGTAATGCAAACCGTAGGCTTTCAAACAAAGTGAACAGGTAAACTAGTTTATTTTCTTGGTCATTCTACTTCAGAGTTTAAAACAAGGATTAATTATAATCGAATTTCCTTTTTAGAGACATTATTTTAGATTACTTTGGGTGCTTGTGTTCCAGACAGGTCGAGCATCCCTGCATATGGCTATATTGGGGGAAACTTGGAATTAGCAGAAAATGAAGCTTTGAGCAGTATAAACAATGTGATGTGTGTAGTATGTAGGGATGGGACATTCTTTCTTTTCTTGCCATAACAGGGACTGTAGTATTCCAGCGTGTTAGGAAAAGATTTATATTGCTTTTTTCCCTGTCGCAAAAGTAAAAGTTAATTTAAAAGTAATAACAGAAAATAATGGTGCTACAGGAACTAAATAACAGGAAGCAAGGAATTATTATTGCTCAATATGACTCCTTCAGATTCCAGAGTGTGCTGGAAAGATATATTGTGGTATAAAATTAAATTTGAGGTCCCAAGCTTTTATCAAATATGTATGTATTTTAAAAATTTTAAGATATTAAGATACTAGGATTAAATGAGAAAATCTGTATGTGTCTGCATGAGGGTGTGACTGTGTGTTGAGGAGATTTTGCCAAGTTTGACTTCTCCCTTTATGGGAAAATTTGGGAATCTGCACTAGGGAAGGCATCTTTACTTTTAAGCAAATCTAGAAGTCCTTTGAGGTGCTGCATTCTGGCACAGAAAGACACACTTCATCCTGTACTTCTGAAATAGGCTCCCAAGATGTACCAACTGAGAAGCACTGACAGCTCTAGTAGGAGGGCTTCCTTATACTCTGCATTCTTGCCAAAACTCAAACTGCCAAACACTACTTTCAGAGCCTACTTTTCTCACAGTGAATTTTCTACAATGATTTTTGACTTTGGGAATATCAAATGCATGGAATAGAAGTGGAATTCACTACTCAAAGCTTAAACATTCTCTTCTGAGTACTGCAATGCTCTAATGTAATGAAAATGGTGGTGATATGGCTTTTACCCAGTGTTTATCATGTACCAAGCTATGTATCAGGTACTTTATTTATTTCATCTCATTGCCTCTTTATTACTAGCCCTATCTGAAGGGTTTTAATTAAGATTAGGTTCAATTACAAGAAGTCCAAAACACAGGGCAACAATGGCTTAAACGAGTAGAATCTTTTCTCTCACTTATGTTTCTTATAGTAGAAGGTTGTGGTCATCATTAGCAGTCCTCCTTGATATTTCTGATTTCTCCCCTTTCAGATATAATGTAGGATTATATTTCTCCATATTCTTGATGATAGACATGGTCATATGATTTCTCTTAACCAGTTAAATATGAGTGGAAATAATGTGTCATTTCTGGGAAGAAGCCTTGATGAACTAATGCACAGTACACTCTGTTCGCCTTCTCTCATCTTTGATGATGCTGTTCTAATGTGGTAAAGGCTTAATCAGCCTTGACTTCTGATGAGAGCTTTCTTATATCCCACATGGTTCCTGATTCGGATCAATGTGGAGCAGAGGCTTGTGCTTTCTCAAAATGGAAAGTAGCATGAGCAGAAAATGAATCTTTTTATTTAAAGCCACTGGGTTTGCCCTCTCTGATAGAGACACCAGGGGCTGGAATAATGTTCCATAGTGTCAGGGACCTAGGATCCACATATCTCATTGCTTTGGTGGATGTGACTTCTATTTCCAAGAACACCTCAAGGTCCAAATTGGCGCTTTAGCTGAAATCATAAGGTCTGCATTCCACCCAGTAGAAGTATAGAAGAGTATTCTTTTTGCTCTTTAGAGATGTTTCTGGAAAATTTCATGCATCACTTCCACTTACACCTCATTTACTATAACTTACTGACTTGACCACATCTAGAGAGAGGAGTCTGAGAGATTCTTTTCCCCCAGAACTGACCACACATTCAGCTAAATATTAGGTTTGTTACTTCAAGAGAGTGGGATAATTTATATTGAGAGGCAACTAGCTGTCTCTACAAAGGCAGTTCCTACAATTATCCTCATTTTGTAAATGAGAAACGGAGGGATTAATTTAGTCAAGATTATACAGCTAATAATTGGTGGTACATAATTAAGAACATGAGCAATGTGACTATAAAGCCTTTGTGTTAACTACAATTTTATATAACTTCTATTGTTCACCTGTAGAAAATGATTTTTTTATTTAATATTTCAAGAAAAATCCTCTACGGCATCAAATTGTTTGACATTTCTGTTTTCTTCCCTTATGCTCAGACTGGTAGTTAGGATTTAGATGTGCCTGTAGCTGCCAGTCCTGATACTAACCAGGAACATTTTTGAAATTCCCATGTTAGGAGCAGAAGTTCTGTCAGGTCAATCTATCTTTCTCCTTGGTTACACCAATTTTGAAATGCTAGTTTCAGTGCCAACCTGTAAGCAATGGATAGGCTTAATGGTTAAGGAAGAATATAAGCATAAAACACAATTTTGAATCTTAGAGATCATAGTTTAAAACCGTTTACATAAAATCTCCATTTCAGAAATAGATATATTTTAAATAAAAATTTAACTTGACTAACAAGACTTTAAAATCTTTTAATCAGTTTTAATAGAGTGTGGCTCATACTCATAATTTTTTATAACTATCTCTGAACATTTCTTACATTAATTCAATTCATTTTCTGTTTATATGCTATATTTATCAGTGGTTTCCAAATGTAGCAAAGGAGTTTTTCTCACTATTCAGCAAATAATCAGGAAAACTTTAATGAAAGATCATATTAATCACATTAAAATGTACTAAATGATTTTTCTAATTGCCATTTAAATTAGTCTGGCTATAGTCCATTTCCTAGACTGAGAATTCTATTATTGCGTGTAAATTTTGAATATGTTTTATATATTTAAATATAAAATTATGAAAATCAGTATCACCATGTAAACACAGCTCATTTCTTACCGAAGAGCTTGGCCCTACTATATTGTAGTACATAAAAATACAGGTAGATTATGGAGAGAAGACAGGAAATATATGCAGAGAGAAAAATTACTATTTTTTCTTAGCTTCTGAAAAGTGTCTGAAGCTATGTCAGTAATTATATTCACTAATATATATTCACTAATATTGTCATATTTTGATTCTAAGAGTCATATGGAGTTTGGTAGAAATTTTGCACCTTTTATAGCTTGTCCTTGGTGACCCTCTCTCAACTAGCAGAACATGAAGCTGTTAGTCAGTGACTATACAGTGTAAGTTGATTTATGACATTAGAAGGTACACGAATTCCTCAGCTCAGCCAGTTGCAAAGTAGTTTTCTTTAATCTTCATTTACAGGAAATTTGCTGCAGCTTGGGCTAATATTTATGGCATACTGCCTGATGCAGCAGCCATTGCAGGCCCTTTGGTGGCAGGAGTATTAAGCTGGCAGTCTAGAATTCCAAAGCAGATGTAAATGGGAAAGGCATTTAGGAAGTGGCAATGAACCAAAGAGTTGTCACACTGAGATTTCTTCTCTGAGTACAGTTCAGTGATTGCTCTGGTACTGGGAAGTATAAAGTGTTTCAAGAAACATAAGGAGTTGGTGATTCATTTTAATGTTTGTTGAATAGTTCCAATGAATATCCCCTAGAGTCGTGTTATTGAGGTATGGTGTTTAAACCAGAATTCTCTTTTTAAAATAATTTAAACATTTATTTTAGATTTGGAGTACATGCGTAAATTTGTTACATAGATATATTGCTGATGCTGAGGTGTGGGGTACAAATGATCCAGTCATCTTGGTAGTGAACATAGTACTCAATAAGTAGTTGGGTACTACTAAAGATTAGGTTCAACTACTTGTTGGGTACTATGTTCACTACAAGGATCCCACTTGTAGTGAACACAGAGGAAAACAAGTCAGTCCTTGTTTCCCTGTCTTTCTGCCTCCTCTAGTAGTCCCAAGTGTTTATTGTTTCCATCTTTATGTCCACATGTACCCAATGATTAGCTCCCACTTACATGTGAGAACATCAGTAAACCAAAATTCTAATCTTTAAGTTAAAACTAACGTGCTAATTTGCATCAAGCATCAAAATAATTTGATAAAGGGCGATACATCTTTGAAATAATCATATAAATTAAAAAACAAACTAGGCACTGTGGCTCACACCTGTAATCCCAGCACTTTGGGAGGCCGAGGTGGGTGGATCACAAGGTTAGGAGATTGAGACTATCCTGGCTAACACCGTGAAATCCTGTCTCTACCAAAAATACAAAAAATTAGCCAGGTGTAGTGACATGTGCCTGTAATCCCAGCTACTCAGGAGGCCGAGGCAGAGAATTGCTTGAATCAGGGAGGTGGAGGTTGCAGTGAGCCGAGATCATGCCACTGCAATCCAGCCTGGGTGACAGAGCGAGACTCCATCTCAAAAACAAACAAACAAACAACAACAAAAAAACCCCAGAGTGAGCCAATTTTTCATTTGATAAGTTGGAGCCATCATGTTCCTCTATACAGTATGTTAGAAATACCAAAACTAGAAGAAACAAAGCTCTGTTTGACCATTCTTTTTTCTACTGTGTCACCTTATTTTATGCAATCATCACAAAACACTATTTGGAAAGTAGGTTTTCAAGAGAAAATATTCTTTCTTTCCTCCAATATGGAAACTGCATCTCAGAGATTATGTGGCAACACGAGGGTTCAAATACAGAACCTCAAATTTCTAAACTGATAAGGGTGTGACCTCCAAAACATGTGATAGTGGTGCAAGGGTGTGCAAACAACACTGTCAAGCAAGAAAACCATGAATATGTTTTTACATTTTCCCCTTTCTGATCTATGTCCCTCTCCTTTCTTTTACTGCCTTCATTCACTCTTTTCTTCTTTGTAATTTAAGCTCATACCCTATAAAAAATTTAGATTCTGAGGAGTTAAATATTATGAAAAATTATTGTTTGTATTAAATTTATATGAAATTATATGTTCAACTTCCATAATTATCTGCATTTTAACAGTGTCCTAGACTTCAGGTTGTATTAATCTCAATGTATGAAGGATAAAAATAAGAATTGCATAGTTTGTAGCTAATATACTTTCCATCATTTTGTTGTATTGTTTAAAGATATTTCCACTATCATACTTACTTGCTCTAGCATCACTTTTCTTAAGTAAATGATCCTACTTTGATATCTAGTCTCCCTCCAGCTATCATTCCTTCAGAATAAAACTTCTTAAAAGAGTTTTTGCAGTCACTGTGTCTACTTAGTCTCCTCCTGGTCTCTCCTCAGCCCACTGTACTCTGGTTTCTGCCCTGTTATACCACTGAGACTGTTATTGTCAAGGTCAATAGGGACATCCATGCTGCTAAATCCAGGGTCACTTACTTATCTGACCTCCACCCCATCAGCATTTGACTTAATTAACCAGCTCCTCCTTGAAAGAATTTCTTCTCATCTTGTCTTTCATGATCTAGCCTTTTTTCCCAGGCTCTGATTTCTCTTGCCTGTTTAACCTTTATTCCATGATCTCTTCTCCTTTTCATATACATTGTATGAAAATCTTGAGAGAGTTAGTGTGTATAATCTCTCAAGGTTTGACAGTCTCTCAGTAGGTAGACAAATTTATTTCTATATCTCTCAATATCTTTCTATGTACTCATGATTCCCAAATCTATATTTTCATTTATAATATTTTCCTGGTTATTATATTCATATCCAACTTCCTACTGGACATTTCCACATGGATGTCTTACAGGAATCTGAGAATAACCATAGCCAAAAAAAAACTCTTGATCCCTACTTCCCTACACTAATCCGCTACCTTTATTCTTTCCTATACCAAAAAAAATGGCCTCTTAATTTATCCATTAGCTCAAGCAAATAATTTAAAAGTTATTTCAGCCTGTTCTCCATATCAAAACAAATAAGGTTTACTCTATCTTCAAAACATATCCTCCTGTTTTTTCCATTAATTTTTTTTAGTTTCATCCACACATAATTATGTTTTATGTCAACTAAATAATAGTTCTCTTTGGTCTTCTTGCTTCTACCCTTTCACTCATATAATCCGCTCTTTACACAGTAACCTGAGTGAATTTTTGTTTATTTATTTATTTATTTTGAGGTGGAGTCTCACTCTGTCTCCCAGGCTGGAGTGTAATGGCACAATCTTGGCTCACTACAACCTCTGTCTTCCAGGTTCAAGAGAATCTCCTGCCCCAACCTCCTGAGTAACTGGGATGACAAGCACCTGCCATCATGCCTGGCTGATTTTTGTGTTTTTAGTAGAGATGGGGTTTCACCATGTTGTCCACAGTGGTCTTGAACTCTTGACCTCAGGTGATCCATCTGCTTCAATCTCCTAAACTACTGGGATTACAGGCATGAGTCACCACGTGACTTTTTAATGATTAATCTACTTTTCAAAAATCTGACTAAAGAGAATACCAGAGAGAAAATTTAAATTTCTCTCATTTAACTTTCTGGAAAATCAAGTCATTTAGGTATGTGTCCCCACCCTCTTCTGTTGTCATATCCCGTGGTTTGTCCCGAGACATCACTATTTTGCCAGAACAATGGCATTTGACATCCTTAATCATTCCCTCTTAAATTCCCTGGCACTTCCTGCCTGCCACAATTGTAGGCAAGCCGATTACCAGAGAAAACCCTGAAGCTGGGTCACAGGTACTGACAGTTGGAAGTTGGACAAATGCAAGTGAAATGGTAGATATGAGAGGATGTGGTAAGACATCAACAATGGCTGCCACAACTGCTGTGTCTTCAGGTTGGTCCTTTTCAATGAACTCAACCGCCTGTCCAACATCTAGCACATCTAACAGGCACATTAAACTAGCACCCTAAAAACAAAACAGCTGATTCCTATTTCTCCAAACTTGTTCTCCCCTAAAATTCTCCCATTTCTGTCATTTGAAATTCCATTCTTCAAGTTGCTGAGTTATAAACCTTGAGTTCATCCTAATACTCTCTTTTCCTTCTTTCTTTCATACTGCACTTCTAGATCGTCAGCTCATCAAGACTATTTCTCAACACTTCCACCGCCACCATGCTTTCTCACATGGATTATTACATTTGCCTTCTAGTGGGTCTTCTCCTGTTTCCATTCTTGCAGTTGCCCTTGCAATCTTTTATGTATATAGCAACCAAAGTGATATTTTAAATTTAAAGTATACTATACCAAATTTTCTAATTATGATCTACAATGTTCTAAATAATTTTACCCCCAGTCTCCAGTCTGACCTCATATTTGACCACACTCCTTTTTGCTCACTCCACTCCAGCCACACTAACCTCCTAGCATTTCCTCAAATATATCAACTGTGTTCTTAGGGCTTAACATTGTTGTTCATTCTTTTTGTATTACTTTTACACCAGATGGACTGTACAACCAGCTTGTTCACTTATACTCTTCAGGTCTCTGTGTCAATTTCATATTATCAGAGAGGCTTACTAATGTTGCACCCCATGCATTATCATTTTTTCTCTTATTGACCTGATACCCTCTTCGTTGCTTTTCTCACCACTTGACATGATATATATATATAAATAAAATTTGGTCTATTTATATACACCTATGTCTATGTCTATATTGCTAACCCTATATCTATGTGTACATCTATATTTATGCCTCTAGCTATGTCTATGTCTTTATATGTCTATGTCCATCTCTATGTCTATCTATGAGAACAGAGAGGCTTTTCCGTTTTGTTCATTGCTGCCTCCCTAGACCTAGAAAAATTCCTGGCACTGATGAATTCTGAAACAGGAAAAAAAAAACATGTTAGAACAAAAGGAACTATTTTCTAACACTGTAAATAATGTATTTGCCATTTGTGGCTTTTCCAGATAATTTATTCATACTGACCTCAAGTTAGAATGGATGAGTGGAAGATATGTAAAAAAAATAAATAAGTAATTCACATACAAAATTATGTCTTCTATGGTATAGCTTAGATATCCATAGAAGAAAATTAATTAGTGAAACAGGTTGATATGTTTTGGTTTTGTGTCCCCACCCAAATCTTATCTTGAATTGTACTCCCATAATTCCTACATGTTGTGGGAGGCACCTGGTGGGAGGTAATTTGAATCATGTGGGCAGTTTCCCCTTTACTGTTTTCATGATAACAGTAAACCCATGAGAGCTGATGGGTTTATCAGGGGTTTCCGCTTTTGCATCTTCCTCATTTTCTCTTGCTGCTGCCATGTAAGAAGTGCCTTTCACCTCCTGCTATGATTCTGAGGCCTCTCAAGATTCTGGAAGTGTAAGTCCAATTAAACATCTTTTTCCTCACAGTCTCAGGTATGTCTTTATCAGTAATGTGAAAACAGACTAATACACACGTTTTATAATTTGGCCTTTTATTTTTATAATTTATGAATAAGAAAAAATATTCATTTGAAAGAAAAGGAGAGTAGAATATATTTATTTTGTAATGAAAATATCACAACATATATAACATATTACATTGGAATACACTGGAAATATTGGAAAATGTGTGGAAGATCCTTCAACAATAATTAATACTTAGTATCTGCTTAGAAATATAGTAGTAAATTTATTAAAAGAAGGGAGCATGCTGCTCAGTCAGCTTTCACAAAAATATAACAGGTGTTATGTATAGTAGTTTCACAATATGCTGAAATGTAAGAGAATAGAACACCAGAAAGAAAATACAAGAAAATTCAATGACCAGAATCACTATAATTTGTCCTATTTATTATATTTCTTTTTGCATTTTAGACTAGTGAGTCTTGATAGAAGAAGGAGTTCTAGAAGAGTTTTCCTGGGTATTTGAATGAAGTCAGATTATCATTATTAAAAAAATTAATTACTGTCACTTAATTACTGGTATTGTATTAGGTACTAGTTACATAAAGTCCAGTGTAAGAAATTACTTGTCTTACCATCTGTTGAAGACTGCAAAAAGTAATGGTAATAGTACAGTACAACAAACACTACAGAGGTGAGGATTGAGTGTTTCTAAAGAAGCGAGCATACCATGCCTGCTGGTATGTTGGAAAAGGCTTCCCAGAAGATGTGACCTTAGAACTGAGTGTTGGAAGACAAATGTCAGTCAGCTCTGTGAAGAGGAGGGCAGGAGCCTGTAATCCCAGCACTTTGGGAAGCCGAGATGGGCGGATCACGAGGTCAGGAGATCGAGACCATCCTGGCGAACACGGTGAAACCCCGTCTCTACTAAAATACAAAACTAGCCGGGCGAGGTGGCGGGCGCCTGTAGTCCCAGCTACTAGGGAGGCTGAGGCAGGAGAATGGCGTAAACCCGGGAGGTGGAGCTTGCAGTGAGCTGAGATCCGGCTACTGCACTCCAGTCCGGGCGACAGAGCCAGACTCCGCCTCAAAAAAAAAAAAAAAAAAAAAAAAAAAAAAGAGGAGCGCAGGGTCAGTTTCTGGAAGATACACAACATTGTGTGAAGTTACCAACACATAAACCTGAAAGGCTCATTCAGGAAATTGCCTATTGGAGCCCAGAATAAATGTAGCGAGGGGGAGCAAGAAAATCATTGCTATGACCACTAAGGGCTTTTTTATCCGAATAGGTGTTTAAATTTATACTAAAATTTATGAGGATTTATGAAGAAGAGTGATATATCTGCATTTTAGAAATATCCTTGCAGGAGCAGTTTGGAAGCTAGATTAGAAGAGAGGGCATACTGGAGGAAAGTCAGGAAAAATGTGTGATTCATGGTGGTAGTGATGAATATGAAACCTATGGCATTGTTACTGAAATGTTGAGGTGGGTAATTAACACATATGTAGAAAGATGGAATGTTCAAGATGTATACTGGTTGGATGTGAGAAGTTAGTGATGAATAGGCATCTAGGATAATTTTTAGCCTTCTGACTTGGATGACTTTTGAATAGTACTGCTACCTACTGTGATGAGGGATTTCAGATTTGGAGAGATTAGGGAGTGAGAGAGGGAAAGGGATGATAAAATGATAAGCTCAATCGTGGAAATGTTCAATTAAATGCACCAAGGAACATTTAAGTGGAAATTCAATAAGCAGTTATCTATTTCTGGAGCTCATTGGAAATGAAGGTGCTGGGTAAATGTAAATTTGCATGTCATCAGAAAGTTACTGAATGTGTAGGCCTGGGCTTAAAGAAGTTTACTGTGATAAAGCATGTGACACTAACATTTAATGATGATTACAGGAAGATTAACTCACAAATAAGACTGATAATTAGCAGAAGTCAGACAAAGTACCACCAGGAGAGACTGTGGAGAAAGTTAAATGTGCATGCATATAAATGTGTTTAAGTGTTTTGGCCTGTAATTTTATGTTACTCAGAATTATCCAGAGAAACAGACTAATCGATTGTACATTTATATAATAGGAATTATCTCAGGTGGTTGTAGAGGCCAAGAACTATCATGTTCTGCCATTTGCAAGTTGGAGAAACATGAACACTCAGTGTCATTCACTGAGAATCTGAAAACCTGAGAATAGGGCCTGGTGGTGGTATCAGTCCTAGTCTGAGTCCAGGAATACTTATGTCTTGGGGCAGGAGAAAAAATGGATAGTCTCAGCTTAAGCAGAGGGAGTGAATTCACCCTTCTGCCTTTTCACTCTATTTGGATCTTCAATGGATTGGCCCACCCACATTGGTGAAGACTGAAAATGGATCTTCTTTACTTACTCTACTGATTCAAATGCTAATCTCTTTCAAAAACACCCTCATAGACATATCTAGAAACAATATTTTACCAGGGATCTGAACATCCCTTAGCCTACTCAAGCTGACCTATAAAGTTGGCAATTACAGATTTGCTTTAGCTAATGCTTTTTATAATGTTGAAAAGATTTCGAGGCTTTAATAAAATGATGATGATGAGCTATATAAATTATCTTCTTAGAATAGTGATTCTTAACAGTTGAGGTGTTTGATAATCTGATAATACATGTGAAGTTTCCACCCAGGGAAAAATCTACATATTGAATTGTATCTGTCAGAGTTATTGGCTCTTTGATTTGGAGAATACATTCATTTTCATCCTTACTTCAGAAAATAATCTATATTCTTGTGGGATAGGCAGCACTATACATGTATAGTCTTCTTTAAGGGCTAACTTGTTAAGGCTAACTTTTTTGCTCTCTGTCATAATACAGTCCAAAAAAAAAAAAAAAAAAGGGCTCTCTGGACATTCCTCAGAATATCATGTTCGGACCAGATGAAAAGAAGTGACAGGAATATTGGAGCATATGTGCTTCAGCAGGTGTGAGATAAATCTTATGAAAATTCATGGGCCTCACACGTCAGTGAAATTTTTAGGGATCCAGTGATCTGAAGCATGCTGAGACATCCCTTCCAATGTAAAGCCTAAATGATTGCATCTCACACCTCCCACTATGAAGAAGGAAGTACAATGACTGGTAGGTCATTTTGGGCTCTGGAGGCAGCGTAATCTTATATTTGGAAATTCTTTGGCCACTTTACTGAGTGACAAGAAAAGCCATAGACTTTGAGTGAGGCTAATAGAATAAAGGAGTATGAAGTCAGTCTAAGTTGTGGTGCAAACAGCCCTTACATTGTGCTATACTTGCCAGCAGACCTTGTGCTATTAGTAGTACCTGTGTTGGGAAAAGATGCCATACGAAATTTATGTTAAACCTGCCTGGAGAATTACAATAAAGACCTTTAGACTTCTGGAGCAGTGCTGTGCCATCTGTAGCAGTATGTTCTACACTAGTCAAACAGTGACGAGTATCCTACTGGTCCTGGGTAGATGTGGCACACTTTGATATCAAATGACAAAGTTGCCAGATCTTTCCATCGTGAACTGGGTTGTCCCAGGCAAATCAGTTCACAAAGTTAAAAGTTGAGGGACAGGTGTGCAGCATCAATTGATAAGATGGAAGTGGTATGTCTGTGATGGGGCATGAGGATGGTCAGGGGGCACAGGTAAGTAACATGAACAAGTGGCTCAATCCCTCATGTCATTCACCAGTGTTAGGTACAGCACTCTCTCATTTCATACTAAGGTTCTTAGTATGAAGAAAAAGTTCAAACTTAACTGAAATACAAGTTGGCTTGATACATGGATGTGAACTGAAAAGGGACTGCTGCTAAGTTACAGCCTCACTCAGGCATGGTGCTGAAAGACAGTGATGAGGAAACTGAAGGACGTTATACTAAGTGAAGCAAGGCACAGAAAGACAAATGCTGCATGTGCTCACGTATATGTGAAATCTAAAAAAGTTGAACTCATGGAAATAGGGTGGCTACCAGGGGAAATGTTGATCAAAAGATATAAACTAAGTTGTAAGATGAATAAATTCTGGAGACCTAACATAAATCATGGTGACTATAGCCAATAATAATATATTTTCTACTTGAGCTTCACTAAGAGAATAGATCTTTAATGTTATTATGGCACACACACACACACACACACACACAATGGTAATTATGTGAAGTGATAGATATGTTAATTAGGCTGATTGTGGTATCATTTTGCAGTATATAAATATATCAAAACATCACATTGTACACATCAAACATTTAAAAATTTTATTTGTTAATTTTACCTTGATAAGGCTGGAGAATAGTGATCTGGAAGAGAAAGACTGAAAGAAGTCTGAGGAGGAGGCATGCAGATGGGCCGTGGGAATGGGCACGAAGTGTCCATATAAGTAGAAACCATCCTTCACAAAACAGGCCCTAGAAGCCTAATAAGGCATATGACTAGGCTAGCTAATATTAGTCAGACTCTTGTTCAGCCACCCTGGTGCTGGAATAATGGGCTTATAGTCAGAGAAACCATGGTGGTAGAGATGGAGGCTATGTGTGGAAACAAGGGCATGGGCTTTCACTCACTAAGTCTGATCAAGCCACTGCAGCTATTGTACAACCTGACAAATATACAAATATACTGCAGAATCCCAAGCTTGTTCCTTCATATAGCACCATCCTTCAAAGAGATCAACTAGCCAGCTTGCAAACTGGTGACAAGTTGATTCCCTTCTTGTTCATGGAGTCTTAGAAAGCACTGCTCACTAAGGGCTTTCAGAATATTTGTCCTACAGTGACAGCGGCTCACCTGGTAGAATTATTGAATGCTTTTTTGAAAGCAGAACTAATGAGCTAGATTGGAGAAGATATCCTGAAGGAATGAAACCTCATCCTGTAGAGTATAGTATACACCTAAATAAATAATCATACAATACTCTGTCACTAGTAGGTAGATTACACTGACTCAAGAACCAAGGGGTTGAATTATGAATGGCTATACTCTTTATGATCCACTTGGGGAAATTTGTGCATTATGGCCTCACAGCTCTGGGATTTAAAGTTGATTCTCAGAAGCGGTACCCTCTAATAGGGGTCGCAAGTGGATTCCCATTAAGTTTTATGCTATAGATGCCACTCAGTTATTCAGAGCTTCCTATGGCAGACTAGCAAGAAGTTAAGGAATCACTCTCATAGGACAGGGAATTGATCTTATAATCAGGAGTCTTCTGGGACATAATGGGAGAAGAAAGCATTTGGAGCATTTTTGAGGCTCAGAGGAATCCTAATAGGTACTAGTAGAAAATGAGGAGAGAGATGATAAATATAGGTTGGTGGATATTACGATGTGTCATCCAGGTTCAGGCAATCATTCCCAAGTTGCTGAAAATATTGTGTACAGATATTTCACAGCTGTGTCTCTCTCAGGGGATTGCCATTGGCTGAAGGAAACTGCTTCATGAAGGTTCTGCCTTTTCCCTAGAGACAACTGAAATCCAATGGCTGGTTGAAGCAGAGGTGCAAAGAACCAGATCTCACCCATCAATTTGGGACAACTCCAAAGCTTTCTACTTCTCTGCTTTTTCACTCCTTCCTAGGTGTTTTCCTCCAGTGATTTCCCGAATACATTTCTGCACTCAAATCCCCTTTCAGAGTGTTTCTTGAGGAATCTTACCTAAGACATCACAGAAAGATTAAACGACTTTATTAGGTTTCATTTACATACAATAAATTGCATATGTTTCATCTACACAATTTAAGTTCTGACATAGGTACACATCCATGGAACAACATATTGTACTTATCTATTCATTCCAAAAGAGTAATCATGCCTCTTTGTAGTCCCTCCCTGCTGCTCCACTCACCAAACTCTTGATCTGAATTCTGTTACTAAGCATTAGTTTGTGTTTCCTGAAATTTTATGTATGTTGAATCACACAGTAGCAATCTTTTTTGGTCTGGCTTCTTTCACTTAGCATACTTATTTTGAGATTCGTCCTACAATGTTGCACATATCAAAATGCATTTCTTTTTATTACTGAGCATCAGTAATCAGTGGAATGAATAAAGAAGATCTACCCTCACTAATGTGTGATTAGATAAGGAGTATCATCTAATCCTTTACGGGCCTGGATAGAACAAAAGGCAGAGAAAGGGCAATTTCACTCTCTCTTCTGGAACTGAGACATCCATCGTTTACTGTTCTTGAACAGCAGAAATCCAGGTTCTCAGGTCTTTGACTTTTGGACCTTACACCAGCAATCCCCTCATTTCACAGGCCCTTGGACTCAGACAGAATTACACCACAGGCACGTCTGATTCTCCAGCTTACAGATGACAGATTGTGGGACATTTTGGTCTCCATAATTGCATGAGCCAATTCCTCTAACTTGTCCCCTCTTACATATTTATGTATATGCTATCATTTCTGTTTTTCTGGAGAATTCTGAATAATACAACGAGAATATGAATAGCTTCTTATACAGAGGTGGCCAGAAGATGAAGTCAGTAAGGGCGAGTGCAGTGTAGCGCAAGAAGAGCCTCAGAGTTAAGTTGCAATGTGTTTTGAATTTCAACTCTGGCACTCGCTAATGGGGTGGGCTCAGGCAATCATTTCACACTGATGAACCTTATTTTCTCTTCTGTAAAAAAAAAAGAAAATAGAATTGACCAGGGTGAGTCATTTTAGGATTTAAGATTATAATCTATGTGAGATATGTCTATATCTCTCTCTATATATACATATCTATCTATCTACTTATTTCCCCCAGTAGCAATGGTCCAGTTCTCCCCAAGTCAGTGTCCACTGCCAATTTACAGAACATAACTGTAATGATTAATTAGAATTGACTGTTATTTTTTGGTAAAGTGTTCAAATATTTTGCCCATTTTAAAAAGTCTGTCTTTTAAAAAAAATTTTAAGAGTTATTTATGTGTTCTAAACACAGATCTTTTGTTGGATATATTCTTTGCAAATGCTTTCCCCTAGATTATGGCTTATCTCTCTTAACTGTTTTTTTCAAGAAAAGAATATTTTAGTTTTGATGAAGTCCAATTTATTTGTTATTTTATTGATTGAGTTTTAGTGTTATATCTTATAAATTCTTGCTAATACAAGGATACAAAGATTTTTTTTCCCTAGGTTTTCTTCCAGAAATTTTATAGTGTAGGTTTTCTATTTAGGTTTACTGCTCATTTTAAATTAATTTTGGTCTGTCATGCTGTGTATGGGTTTATTTATTTTTTTTAATTAATTAATTAATTTTTTTTTATTATATTTTAAGTTCTAGGGTACATGTGCATAACGTGCAGGTTTGTTACATATGTAAACTTATGCCATGTTGGTGTGCTGCACCCATCAACTCGTCAGCACCCATCAATTCATCATTTATATCATGTATAACTCCCCAATGCACTCCCTCCCTCCTCCCCCCTCCCCATAATAGGCC